>NW_010098286.1:0-874 GCF_000699245.1 Pterocles gutturalis
ACGCTGGCTCAGCAGGGTAGGTGCCAGCTCCCCATCCTGCCCTGCGGAAGGGTGGGGATGGGGGAGGATCGGTCCCTTGGGGTGACCTTCCGTTTCTCCCCTGGGAGGGCTCGGAGGACCATAGGGGTGGGGACACCGAGCCCCCCAGGGTGTCTGTATTCCTGGCGATGCAGAAAGCTGTCCTCCCGCCCCATGGTACACCTTGAGCTTTGGGGGGGCCAAACCCAGCTCAGGTTTGGAGTCCCACCCCACAGCGCTGTCTGCCTCCCCCAGGATGGGTTTTCGGTGTCTCCCCTCAGGGGAAAAGGGGTGGCGTTGGGCCGGGTGTGCTTTGGCGAGGGTGGGTTAGGCGTTGCAAACGCCGCCGCTCCCAGCCAGGGACGTGATTCACGGATGAGGATGAATTCCAATTAACAGCAATAGCGATGTGTACGTAGCCCTGCTCGGTACCAGGGTGCTGTGAGCGTGCTCCCCCTGCTCACATGCACGCGCACGCTACAGATGAGTTGCTGGCAGAGGGGAGATTTTGATCTAAATTAGTCATAGATGAGGCAGCGCACAAGAGCAGGGGAAGTTGCGGGATGGAGGAGGGCTTTACCAGGGAGAGACGGTGTCCGGGCCAGGCGGGAGCGACTCCTCAGCTCCTTTTTTCACCGGACGGAAGGCTGCAGGATGGTGGACAAAGGTTTACCACGCACTCCTCTTCCCTCCCCGCGGGTGCTGGGGGCACGAGCAGCCACGGGGCAGAGTCGGGGCTCAGGTGAGTGCGGGGGCTGTGGGAGGGCGTGTGGCTGGCTAATGGGGGGTTTGTTGGGCCCTTCCTGGGTGCTTTTGAGTGAGCCTTGAGGCGCCAGTCGCAGCATTTCTGGTTCCT
>NW_010098286.1:1069-2228 GCF_000699245.1 Pterocles gutturalis
GGCCCATTCTCCGGGGCGTCCTGGGAGCGGGTTCCTGCCGCGAATGGCTGCCTGCCAGGAGGGACGGTTTGCTCCTGGATGGTCCGGGAAAATCTCCCCAGGATTTGGCACCTCTGGCAGTGCCAGCCGTGCGGCCCTGGAGACTGCATGGCACGAGGCACCGGTGCGGCGTGGGCCTTTCCTCACGGGCTGGAGGGGAGTGGGCGGGTGGTCAGTGGTGCTGGGGGAGCCCCCAGCGACGGAAGGTCACGGGAGGAGGGATGTCGAGGTACGAGGTGTGGAGCCGCCTGGTTTCTTGCTAGAAGCGGGCAGGTTTCTCTGCAGGGGAGAGTGCTGAATTATGGTTTTCGCTTTTTGAGCAAACTTGAAGAGGAAGTTGGGACTTGCAGGACAAGATGGAGCAGAAGTTTATTGAGGAGCAGGGCAGGCAGTGGGAATGTCTGGCTCGGACTGAGGAAGGAGGGGTTGCCTTTAGTCCTGTGACAAAAGCAAGGAAAAAAGAATGCATCACCTTCTGCCTGACACCTCCTGCGGTTAATGAGGGACAAGGGTGGCACAAAAGCTGTTGCTCTGCGCTGCTGTTGCCCTGCTTGTGCTGGGGAGCAAGTGATATATATGGCACCGAGGAGGCTCCCTCTTTGCCCCCGTGAGCCCTCTTGGAAAGAGGAGCACAGCCTCATCAGCAGCAATCGCATCCTGAGCCCAGAGGTGTTCCCTGCAGCAGAGCAGGCAGCCACGGAGCTGCTCTGGCACCTGCCAGCTAAGGAGCAGGAGTTATTAATTAACTGGCTGCACCATTTAGCCTCTCGCTCTGTTTTTGTATTGTTAACTGTCTTGTCCAAGTCTGCGGATGTGCTATGGAGAGCTATGCTGGGGTACACAAGCCCAGCTTGCCTGCCATGAAGCAAGGCTTCTGGGCTGCAGCTCCAGGCTTTGCTGGAGCCTGCCTGATGGATGAGATCGACCTCACCGAACCAAATATTCCAACATGTGTCAGGCAAAGCTCCCAGCAGTGTCAGCTGCAGGGCTGGGAGCACAGGAGCAGGACGGCATCCGCTGGAAGTCTGCCATAAGCAAAGCCTCCTTTGAGTTTGACTTTTTTATAAAGAAGCCTTCCAGCTCCCAGGAGAAGCACGCCCCAAGGTAACTGATGGGCAGT
>NW_010098286.1:2240-11864 GCF_000699245.1 Pterocles gutturalis
GTTGCTCACAGGTCGTCAGGGATTCTTGCTTTCCATCCAGGCTGTGATTTGGGTTTCACTAAGTGGGAAACAGATGGCCTTGAGCCCAGTTCAAATCCTGAATAATAATTGTGTATCTTGAAATGGCTGCAGCCTGCATCATGGGGCACTGCTACCCAGCATGCAAAAACCACACAGCCACACTTTCATACGTGCTGGTATTAGGTTTAGAGTCAAGCCTGTCCAACTTTTCATCGATTTTTATCATAAGTTGTGAAGCAGTCTGACAACCCTGTAAAAATACCTGAGAGATTATGTGTAGCTTGTAGGGGGAAAGCGGAAGGTTTTTGTGACTTTCGTAAGGGACTGACTGAAGAATGCAGGAAGAACTACTCTGTTTCTTTTCCCTTCAGAGTATGCAGTTGATTGCTCAGTCTGGTTTATAACACTGAGCTTTTACTTGGAAATACCCACTTCAGCTTGAAACCAGAAGCTCTGACAGTGACAAATCCATTCAGATCAGATAGTATCACCACAGGGTGAGGTAGCAAGCTCCATTCCCATCTGCTGATAGGATTATCTCCACTGGGTACCCTCCTCTTATCTGTTGCTGACAGCAACATTTCAAGTGGCTGGTTTTCCCCTCAGAAAGCCACCATGGGGGATTATTTGAAGCTGCAATTGCAGAAGCAGTGCTGTCTTGTTGGTGGTGGGTTTTGTTGTTTTTGGTTTTTTTTTCCTCTTAAGGCCAGATCTTCCACAGTTAGAAATCAGCACTGAGGGAAGTCTGGTCGCTGATACCTGCTGAAGAGCCCGCTCACTACAGTGGTGCAAGAGCTTGGGAGAGATAACAGAAATCAGTTTTAATTGTGCGTAAACCAATATGTCTTTTTCTAGGCTGATCTTAAATCAGCTTATTAACACTGTTATCTAATGCTCATGAAATACACACGCTTCTTTTTCCATTGCAACATAATTCTCTTATCTGCCATGGTTAAAATTCATTCTGAATCAGGAGCCAGAACAAAGGACTCTTGGCTATCTACATCACCAAAGGCCTGATGTGGAAGGCAGGGGGAATGTAAAGAATTGCAAAGCCTTTGTAGTAACCCACTCTAGAAACTGATTTTATCTTTAAAGCTGTAGCTGTTCCCTTGCTGTTAAATCTTATTTCACTCTCTGCTGGTTTCAGAGCACATATAAAGAATATGTATTTGATATTACCATTTTTTTTTAAATTTTGTGCTTACACATGAGAAAAACTTTGCCCTTTCCAGGAATGTTTCTTTGTGTGTAATAACAGATCGGCTCCTATGAGCATCTGTATCAAATAGAGTCCCAGAACTTAGAGACAGAAAAGGGTTAATAAGTTGCCCACTGGAAGATGCTGTTAATGTACCTCAGCCGAATTCAACCTTCCTGTCTGTAATGGTCTATCTTCCAAAATGTGATTACCATATCCATTTTAGTTTTTCATTTTGATACTAAAAATTGCACAGCTGCTTTCTCAGAAACTGGTGCTGCTGGTCATGTGAAGCTGAAATCAGGGGACTGGGAAGGAAGCTAAAGGCACCAGGCTTCTGGTGCCAAACCTTGGCTGTGTCTGGGCCTGGCCTTCAGGGAATAGGGATGACAGAAAAACAGTGGTGTGCAGAATGGGTGCGGTTAAGGAGCCGTGATGATTTTCTCTGGGAGCGTTGCACGGTATCAGAACTTGAAATCTGTTTTTAGACTCAAATTCTGAACAGCCAGCATCCAAGAAGGATGCAGGGCACACTAATGCTTCACAATGTCTTCTCTTGTGTATGTTTTGTTATTTAATTTTCTTGTAAGTGCATGTCTGCATTTAATGCACACTCTTGTGAAAAGAGTAGAGGAACCGATGGCATTTTTTGGTCTTTGTGCAAAGGAATAGCATGTGTGTGGGGATATGTTCACCCTTAAAGGCTGGATTATGTCAGTATGGGGGTGGAAAGCTCCGTTTAATGCCACAGAGGATCTTTCTCTGTGCTGGAAATGAAGCAGAAGGGGGTTAGTTTGATAACGGAAGAGAAAGTTTCACTTCATTCCTGAAGAAGTTCATTGTTTCCCTGCGTGGCAGTTTGGTTTTCATTTAGCACCAGGATCCTCGCAGCAGTTCTGCCTGACAGCACAGCTTCCCGCTGGCAGGCAGAGATGGGGACTGGGGCTGTGGGGACACGAGGCTGCTGCGGCTGCTCTTTGTTGCAGAAGTGGACAGATGCGGCACTGGACTTTGAGCCGGGGCTGGCAGCCGACCTTGCCTCCAGCAGATCAGCGATGACCCCTGCACGTATGCCCGGGGGGCAGAGTTGTGCCTCTTTCTCAGCCAGGCCTGAAGGGGTGCCTCTTCAGATCTTACGTCAAGGTAAAAAAAAAAAAAATTGCTACCAGTGTTACAATAAGAGGTAAAACCCCGAGCCTATTCCTGACAAAGAAAATTTTGTCTTTGGTATGCATGGAGCCACCAACCTGTGTTAACCACAGAGGCCACGATTCTGTGTTCTTTGGGATCTGTCAGACTGGGTATGACTGAAATATTCGCATATCCAGAATTAGGCACTGAGCTGAAGTGCCTTGCAATACAAGGACGCTTGGGTGTGCATGACCACTTGAATGCAAAATTACCACAGGGACCCAAGTAGAAGGAATTAAATGTGAGAAGCCTGAACAACTTGTTTCAGTTTAGGAGATTAAGGTGAAAGCTGTGAAATCTGTTAGATTGTCATGCCCCTATCTCTGCCCAATGCAAAATTGCTCCCCCATAGTGTGTGTTCTGGGTCTTTGTCTGGACTTTGTGTGTCTAGAGAGACATTGGTCTTCATGATATTGTACTCAAACGGCATGTCTGAATGTTTGCATGGACATTTTGACAATATTTCCAGCTACCACAAGTAGCCATATAGCTAAAGCAGAAGATTAGTGTGGAGCTCTCAGCATCATTTTCAGCTCCACAGAGCTTCAGCCTTTGAACAGCCACAGAGCCTGCTTCTGTTGTTCTCTCTTGCCCAAAGAGAAGTGCTGGAGGGGGAAATACGGGAGGGATAATGATGTATTTTGCTAACTGGAAAAAGCCTCTGAAGTTAATGGCAGCTTCAGCCCTTCTTTTTCCCCTCTGTTGACCCAGGGTGGCCCCTCAGCGAAGACCCCTGCGACCCCCCGAGAGCTGCAGTGCGGCACTGCGTGTATTTGACAAGCTGAGTCCGACACTCAGTGTGCAGAGTGTCAGTTTGTCAAATACCCCAAGTGAGGCACTTGCTGAGCAACGCGGCGGCACCGAGGGGACCAGCTCCTTCCTCCTGCTCGGGTGAGAGCATTCCTGTGTGCGTTCTGCTCCTCTGCAAAAGCCCAGCGAGGTACTGAACGACCCATCCCCTCGGCACTGAATGCGTGACTCAGATCCTGTGCTGTCAGGTTCCCTTGCACCCTGATTTCAGAAGTGCCTGTCAGAGTACTCCTAACAGCAAATCTGGGCAGAAGTGGTGCCGGTACAGTTCCTCTGCATTGTGAAAGCAGAGAATTGGGCCCTGGCTCCTAATTCTTTGCAGCCAAAGACAATGCTGTTGTCTTCCACAGTGTTAACTAGCCAGCTGTTAATAATCCTGCTCAGTTAACAAGGGTTCTGGCAACTATAATCACATCATGGGTAAGGGCAGCACTATCCATCATAACAGAATATTTTTGTTGGACAGGGAGGAATCTTTTGTTTGAAGTTGGAGTACAAGCAGCTGCTGTTTAGCTTCCCTTATCCCATTAGCCACTGAAAAATGCATGGTTGCTTGATCTGTTTTTAAATGAGGCCATAGAGTCCATCGCCTCTCCTTGAAGCCTTGTCGTTTGGAGAAGACTCCTAGTTTTTGGGTATTCCCAGTCAGCACTTGCAGCCAGGTTGCCTGCTGCTTTTGTTGCATTTCTGCTATTTTGTTAGAGTAATTCCCTCTAAATCAGCCCACTGGAAGTGTTGGAATGGTTGGTAAGTATCTTAATAACTGACTTGTAGCATATCAGATCTGCAGCTTGAGCTATCTGAGGGTGGGAAGAATGGGGGGGAGGGGGGGCGGTGCATAGGCCCAGTTTGACAAATTAAACTCTCTGAAAGCATTTAACACTGAAAACTTGGAAACTAAGAGAAAATCCCAAGACCCTACTAACTTGTTTTAGGACAGTACCACCAGCAAATTTTGCAATATTTGAGAATATTTATAAATTTTAATACTAAGCTTCTGGTTTGTTTTTTTTTTTTTTTTAATTGCAGCTATTTCTTGATAAATATTTTGAAGAAGTTGGAGTTTGTACAATAAATGTGTATCGTTGCCTAAGCAAATTGTGTTCTGCTTTTTGAATAGGTCCTATTAGCAGCGCTTGTTGTGCACTGCTGGACAAACATGGTCCTGCTCCTTATGACTCACACTCCCCTGGTCTCTCTCAAGCACCTACTTATGACTCACAGACATCACCCTGATCTTTATCACCAAGGTTAGCTTGAAAAGAGAACAAAGTCTATTATTTTAGGGTTTGTTTTGTCCCCAGTGGATCCTTAATGTAGCAAGGAGCTGTGTCAACCCCAACCCTTTCTGCCATCACAGCCCTCAAGGTTTCAACAGACCTGAACTCTTCTGCACCACAGCTAGCCCAGGGTTCCTTTATGGTTTTCATAATTGTTTTCTCATGCATTTACAGCTTTTACTTTCAGTAGATTTTGCCTCTCTGCTTTTTAAATAACACCCCAAGCCCCCAGTCCCTTCTAGATGTCTGGGGGGAAGGGGAAGACAGTTAACCCCTTCCTCTCTTACAAGAACATATACCAAATGACGGTGGGACACACCTCTCCGAGACCTCCTCTCCCTTCTCCCTGCTGGGCAGGGCAGGTTCAGAAGGGTTCTGAATGCCAGGGCAAACCCAGCAAGCGTAAAAGCCACTAGGTCCCCTTTGTTGTATGTGCAAGGGGAGGCGCAGGTCTCATGACATGGTGCTGGCCCCTGGAAACAGCATGCTGCTGGAGGCAGTGCAGTTTCAGAGCGGAAGCTGAGGTTTCCCCTCTGCGCTGGAGCAGAGCTGGCGCTCCGCAGCCGAGTCACATCACTGGTGAGTGACCAGCGTGAGGAAAGGAGAGGTTCTGGTACAACACAGCAAAGCCCTCCATGACTAGCAGAAGAAAAATGGTCTGTTTCCAACATGTTTTGCTACCAAACATGCCAAAAATATAAATAAAAAATAATTGCACATTGCTGCTTAGGTAGGAACAACCCCCTCGGCACTGGAGAGAGGCTTTTTTTGTTCCCCTTGTTCTGCTGCTTATGGCCTAAGCTGTTCTGGCACCCAAAGCAGAGGCAGCGCCAACACGAGGGACAGAGCATCTGCTCCAGCTGGGGCAACCCCTGCCCCTGTTCCCTTCTTCCTCAGCAGCTTCTCCCATGCTTCAGGTCTTCCGAGGAAGCCGCCTGGACCTGCACAGAGCAGATCAGCACAGGGAGGAATCAAAAGCTGGAAAAATCATGGTGTTACATAGTCAATGAGGGAGCTGGGAGCTCATAATGGCAGCAAATCTGGCATAAAACACTAGGCTAATTGAAAATTAACAAGGATGGCACTAGGGAGGGTAAAAGAGAGGGCCGTGTCCTGTATTTTGGGCCTGGCTCTCCTGAGGTGAGGATGGGGAAGCTGAGAAGTTTTCAGTTCTCTTCCCACACAGCATTGACCTTGCACCACACGCTTCTGCCCCACGCGAGCATGGCCACAGCTCCCCATTCCCCCATTCCTTTGTCCTGCACCACTGCTGAGACTGCTGACCCCAGATCTGCTCCAGCCAGGCACAGCGAGCACATCCCAGCAGGGGAATTATCCCCCAGGCCCCCCCAGCTGCACTCACTGATTTAATAAAAGCCACTAACTCTCCCTGCAAACCTGCTTTGCTACAGCCAGGTGGCATCCCCCTCCCTGCCCCTGGACCGCTTGCCAAGCCCGTAGAACGGAGGGACGCTGCCTGGAGGTGTCCACAGACAGGGAGGGCCCAGCGCCGCTGGAGCACCCCAGCACCACAGCAGCACCCCAGCACCACCAGTACCTGGAACAAGGAGGAAGCAAAGCAGGCTGTGAGGAACAGAGCACACTGCAAGAAACACTGCAGCTGAAGGCAGGAACAGCCAAGCACGCAGCCCTGTTGCTTTCATAAAAAGGAACTTTTCTTCTGTTTTATATATTTTTGCCAGAGATCCAGGAATACCCTGAAGTGGATTTAGGCAGAGTGCACACGCCACAGCAAAGCCTGCACCCGGTTAGCATGGGGCTCACAGTCTGGAGGCTTCTCATGAGAAGGGCACAAAATTCACGGTTAACGAAAGTGACGGGTTTGCATTACAAACTGCAGGGTTCAGCCCTCCTGCTTGAGAGGAAGAACTTGGAAATGCAAAATATAGCCTTGTAGCTCAGGAACCACCTGGCAAAAAGGAGAAGCCAAAATGCACATTCCAAGAAGAGTCCTAAACCTAATATAGGGCATGTAGGCTTTTTATTTTTAAGCTGATCTTGTGATTTTCGATCAGTCAGCAGCAGCAATAGAGCTGATCTAGAAGAGGCACTGGCCAAACAGCTTCACAGCCTGCAAGCACCATAAGAGGAGGAAAATAATGCCGACCCCCTCCCCAATCTCGAGCACACATCTGCAGTGCTTCTTCCCTTCTGCCTTACAGAGGGGTCCCTAAGCTTCAGGCATCCTCCCAGGGACTCCATGTCTCTGAGCCCTGACACGCTTCAGCTGAGTGAGGGCGTTTCTTCCCCACGGGAGCTCCTGTGCTGCTATCGGAGCTGGACCCCATCTCTCAACTCCATGTCCTCAGAGCTCCCCCATTGCTCCTGGAGGATGAGTCTCCTCCTCTCCCCTTCCATAAGGCTGCTCTGGTCCCAGCCGCTGCCTCCTGGGGCAGCCGGTGTCCCCCTCTCCTGCCACAGTCATGGTGCCTTGGAGCAACTTCTCCTGGCCTGGCCCTGCCTGGAAGGGGGGCATAGGACAGGGACTCTCAGGAGAGACAGAATTCCAACCTGATGTCGTCACTGTTTGGAGCACCGTGACTTTCTGGGCTCTCACTGTAGGAGTAGGCGGCTGCAGGTTTGTCACTCTTCATGAGGAGGCAGCACCATGACACTGACAAGCGGCTCTGGGGGCTGCGGTGTAGTCATGCGAGGAGTCTGGGGGGGGGCTGGCTTGATGCCCCCTCCTGTTCTCTCCTCTTTAAAAGGGAAACTCAAGTCAAACCATGGCCATGACTACCCCTGCCTACCCCTAAATCAGAAGACCAAGAAAAAGCATAAATTTACAAGCAACGGAAAAATGACGGCACTGGATGGTGAAATACCAAGTCAGGATGCATATGCAACAAAATCCTTTGAAGCCTTTTGTATTTGCCCTGGGAAAGAAAATGTGTTGCACTATTCAAGCACTTTTCAAGGCATTTTACAAACATGAGTGCTCAGAGCATCCCCCTACCACAGGTCAGTATTAATATCTCTGTTGTAACCACAGATTGGCTCGTGTTCCACAGTGTCAGTCTGTTGCATCCAGGGAGGTCCCTTGCTCAACCGTTATTCCAAATGCCTCAAATTTCTCTCTATTTCATTATGCTGCTGGACCCCACACTGTACAAATAAAATGCTAGTGTTTCCTTCAGCACCAATTCTGCTCTTCCAGGAGAAATCCAGCGGGTGGCAGAGAGGAGGCTCAGCACCTGCAGGCACCTTCCCTCTTCTATCCATGAGCTCCAGTCTGACAGCAAAAATTACATTCCTGGGGCATCCAGCCCCCTCTGTGGTCCCTTCACCATGCTCTAACAAAAAAGACTCACGGCCAGGCAGGATGTACAACCAGTATTCTCTGAGCTGTAGAAGCCAGACTATGTCCATTTCCAGCACAACCCCTGGCTCCTCACAGTCCAGGGTGTCCTGACAGGGAACACGCACTTGAGAGGCCACCCTGCTGGTGTTGTTGGCTACCAGCATTGCACCCAGCTACACCTTGATTTGCAGGCTAAAGACATTTGTGTTCCCACTCCTTCGCATCCTCTCTTCCTCACCTGGGTCCTTTGGGCTGCTCAGAATTTATTCGCTCTGTACAAGCAGGGAGATGATAACCACTCGGCTGAGGGTTTCTGCACCAACGGGGGGGGCCTCATTTCCCAAAGCCCAAGAAGGTGACGCAGTTCCCCTGGGTAAAAGCAAGCAGTGAGGCTAGTATATTTATCAGAGCAGAAGGCAGACAGGAAGAAGAGTTTCCTTTGGTAAAGTTTACCACTCAGTATCTGCAGCCCTGCACAGCTGCTCATGGGGAAAAGCTGGTCCTCTATTAATTTTTTTCTATTTCATATTCTGCTTCCATTGCATTCACAAGGTTCTCATACTCGGGATTTTTCCTGATGCATATGCTGTCATGGCCATTGTCTTTCATGGTGAAAGAGCCATTGGATGTTTCAGTCTTAGAATTTGTCTCCTTGTGTAGGTACTTAACAGGGGCTTCCACATCAGCTTCCAACCTTGTGACATCCACAGTGCTGTGGCTGAAACAACGGAGAGACATGGTTGAGAAGGACAACTACATCAGAAGTAATGTGATCTACATCTTAGTCAAACACATGATCTATCACATAATCTGTGGAACAGCAAAATTTATCTTAATCTAGTGAGGGCCTGGGAGGGTCCGAAAGACACTAGAGAGTAACATTAGAAGAATTACACACACAAAAGGAAACAAGAAACAGCTAACACCGGTATCATAAACTCATGGCATTGGATTATACTCAAAAGAGCTACCAGCAAATAGTTTAGTCTTTAGAAACTAACTACCAGTAATAACTGGGAAAAATGGTCATGTGTGAGGCTACAGATGGCTAAGGTGTGTCTCAACAGGAAAGCAGTATGAAAGGATTAACGGTTGGGATTAGGATAGGGAAGAAAATACGTTCATATAATTGTAAGCTAATAGGAATTGCACAAAGGAACACCTGGATAAGCAGTGGTATGTGTTTCTTAGAGAGAAAGGAATGTATAGAGGGACCTTTTCTCGAGGGAAGAGCTGAGGATTCCTGTCCTTTGCGTCATGAAATAATGGTGGGAATCTACTACAGGGAACAGCTTTCCCACGGCATCTGCCAGGCAGAGTGAAGGACCCAGAATGTCTTTCTCTCATTCTAACATATTAAAGAGCAGACTCTCTCTTACTACCTCCAGCACTACAACGTCAATGTCCTCATGCTGCTAACTAAATGGGCTGTCAAGGTAGTCAGATACTGCCCTGCAAGTCACACAAATCTTTGGCTTTTCACTGCGCCTTTGCAGGCTTTTTGGAAACAGACATCAGCATGATGCCCTCAAAGTTTTCTTAAAGTCCCAGGTGAAAAACAGGACTCACAAAGCAACTTCATAGATAGGTTCTGGAAAAACAAAAAGAAGAATGAAAGATGTGCATCAATGTATTTTATGATTAATGTGCCACAGAAGAAAAAACCCAGCTGCTCCCAGGTATTCCCAGCTTCAGGCATAACCCTCCCACCCTGCATCTCCCTGGAAGGCACCGGCGGGGGCTGGGCTGGGAGCAGGGGCTGGGGCTGGGGATGGTGGGGCTGATGATGGTGGGGCTGA
>NW_010098287.1:0-281 GCF_000699245.1 Pterocles gutturalis
GAGCCAAACCCCTGCCGAGGCTGGAGGGACAGCGGAGCCCTTGGGGGGAACTGGGGCAGCCGCCCACAATAAAGCAATTAACCGAGAAGCGGAGCTGAGAGAGCTGCCAGCTCCGTCAGGATCACTCCCAGGGCAAGCTGTAAAGGTGCCACCACGGCAGACGTAGGGAGCCAGCTGCTTGCAACCCCGCCGAGCCAGGGCTTTAAAAATGCCCCATGAAGAGAGCCGGAGAGGGCTCAGCCAGGGAGCGCGGATTCATTGCAGCCCGGGATAGATCCGTG
>NW_010098288.1:0-296 GCF_000699245.1 Pterocles gutturalis
GAGGCATGGGGCCACCAGTACCCAGGACACGTCCCCCTGCCTGGGTACCTCTCCTGCTTGGCTCGTCCCCTGCAGACGCCCGCGCCCCAGCTGCTCCTACCCCCCTGTCCCCGCTCTCACAAAGGCAGGGGCTGCCCAGCCGGCAGGGCACAGCCATGCCCCTCGGTGTCCCCAGCACACATTGCCCAGGGCTCTTCGGGCTGGGACATCCTCACCTCAGCGTGTCCCCCTGGGGTCAGCGTCTTGCTGCAGCGCTCGCAGCGTAGGCAGGGACGGTGCCAGTCCTTTCCCAGCGG
>NW_010098288.1:398-654 GCF_000699245.1 Pterocles gutturalis
CACCCCAGCCTGCCACGTCCCTCCCACCCCTCGCAGGTGACAGGTTGGCTGAGGACAGCTACTAAGCCCATGCCACCCTCCTGGGAGGTGACAGAAGGGGACACCATGCTGATGAAGCCCTGCACCCAGGAGCTCCCCAAAGAGGACCCATCCCTGCACATCCCTGTGCCCCCAGCCCTATCTCCAAGCCAAACCCCCTCCCAGCCCCACTGTGTGTCCCAGGGGTCCTGCCCAGAGCCCCTGCACCGTGGGGCCG
>NW_010098289.1:0-928 GCF_000699245.1 Pterocles gutturalis
AGTGGCTGCACTACGGCACGGAGGTGACGAGCGGCAGCGGGCGCCTGACCTTCACCATCCCTCCGGACAAGGCTCTGGCCATCGGCATCTACCCCGTGCGCATGGTGGTCCGGTGAGACGCGGGTGTGCGGTGCCCTCTGGGTTCCTCCTCCGGCCCTTTCGGCAGAGCCCCCCTGCCCCCTCGGCAGCAGGGGACACACGGTGACACACTGAGCTGTCCCCGCTCTCCCGTCCCAGGGGGGACCACAGCTACGCTGAGGCGTATCTGACGGTGGTGGCCCGTGGCACCGAGTCGGTCGTGTTCAGCATCGATGGCTCCTTCACCGCCATGGGCAGCGACCCCAAAGTGCGGGCGGGGGCTGTCGACGTCGTACGGTAGGTGCCCTTCTCGCGGTGGGGACAATCTCCCCCTCCTTTCGTGGTGCGGTGAAAACCCAACCGGGGTAGCGGGGACATCGGAGCAGGCTGCCTTTGCAGGGACAAGCTGGGGGAATCTGCTGCTGCCCCTTCGGCAAAAAAGGCGCAGAAAGCAGCCTGATTCCACTCCTGGTCCTGAAGCTACCTCGCAGCTCTGCTGTGCCTCCAACGTTCCTAAAATCCCCAGAGATGGGAGAGGTTTTGGAGGTAGCACCCATGCGTGATGAGTTGGGAGAAGCTCGGTGGCATCCCGCCAGCCTGACTGTCCCCGCACGGGCTCATGGCAGCGCTGCGTGTCCCCTCCTAGGCACTGGCAGGACCCCGGGGACATGATCAGCAGCGCTGCGGGTCCCCTCCTAGGCACTGGCAGGACTCCGGGTACATGATCATCTACGTGACGGGGCGCCCTGACATGCAGAAGCATCGGGTGGTGGCCTGGCTGTCCCAGCACAATTTCCCCCACGGCGCCGTCTCCTTCTGCGACGGCCTCACCCACGACCCTCTCCGCCAG
>NW_010098290.1:0-45330 GCF_000699245.1 Pterocles gutturalis
CCCCCCCTTCCATGATCTGTAGACCCTGTAGAAAACCATGTAGAAATGATTAGTAGATTTGTACCAGGTCCATTTATAACTCAGACATAGATTTATTTTTATGCTTCCAAGGAGATAGGTACTACTTAGTTGTGTTCCATAACCCTCAGTGTCTAGGGCTGATGTATTTTGTATCTAGACATAATTTTTTCTTTTCCCTGGAAGACAATTCCCAGGCCTGCCCAGATATGCAGTAGTACTCTCATATGCAAACCATGCACAAAGACATTTGTATATGTTTAACATACATGTAAGTTAGACATTGCTTATTTTCAGCAAAACCTTACTTTAGCAAAGAGAGGAATTGTATGTGAAGAGAAGCCTACACAGAGGGAGAAGGTAGAAGGGCAAAAGGTAACTGGCTAATAAGTGAAAAGATACAGAGCAGTGAGTTAAGAATTCTTCATGACACAAGATGCTGTGTTGAAAAGGTGGCACAAACACCAAAGACCAGTTTAAATGGTTGGATTTTCAGCTTCTAAAGCACAAAGAAATATTTTAAAATAATGAACTATATGAAATCACTGTCCCTGAAATCAGGACTTCAAAAGGGACCATTTTTACTCTTAAGGACCATGGTTTGGTTAAAGTAGGATCAAGACTGTACCTGTTCTCTGAGGTTAGTTTTCTTCCTTTTTGTGTTGGCTTTGGGTTTCCTTCTGCAGTGAAAAATGTCATGCCATTTGCTCTAGAGATTTTCTTGCAGTTGGGTTTTCCTCCAAATTCTGCTGCTATGACAGTGTTTTCTTATGCAGAACAAACAGATGTTGGAGATGGGGGAAAAGGACATACCTTCTTCTTCACTCTGCTGTATCCCTGACATATTTGGTGGGCTGTCATTTTCAGTAGTGCTGCAAGCCATCCCTGGAAGTCTTCCCAACTCGTTGTAACACACACATCTAGTGTGCAGATGTGACTGTAATCCACAGCTGATTTAACACTGGATCAGACTCATGGCAAAACCGGTGTGCCAGATCCCCAAACGCAGATGGTTCGTAGACCTGAAGATGGCGAGGTTAAAAATATGAGTAGGCTGTGGAAACAGAATAATTATATTTTATTATCTATGCCTCTATGAGGAGGATATTATCCTCTTTTTTTGTTTCTTTTTAACTTTTGTAAACTTCAGCATTTATCTTTTAACTCATCAGCTAAATTAAAGTGGGAACAGTGACTCAACACGGAGAACAGAAGCTGTGTAGGTCAGACTTTCAGACCAATTCAGTAGGACAAAAAGGGGTTCTTGTCATTCATTTGGGTATCTGAACTTGTCATTGTGTTTATCAGCTCAACATCTGACCTTCTGAGGTTCATGAATCACTTCCCAAGTTTGACCTCAATATTGTCTATTTTTCTCTCCACAACCACTTTTTTCTCAGAACTTTCAGCTGCTTAAGGAGCACACATCGATGGGAAATGCTCCATTTCTTTCATATGCATCTATATATTTAAAAGATTTCACATTTACATTCTAGATTTCTCTTCTCTAAAGAGGAAGGGTGATTTTTATTCAGAATTAAATTCAGAAATATTTCTAATAATGTGGAGTATTCTGACAGAACTGTTTAAATAATCAAAGGAAGGAACTCTGCCAAGTTGACTTTACTGCTGACTGAGCTTATTTTATTAAATCAGTATTTTAAACAAATCTCATTTGGGTTGTTGGTTCCTTCTACCTCCTCTCTCTTCCTTCTCTCAAAGCGTTTCAGCCAGAGTATCTGCTGTCAGGGCACAAGAAATCCTTGTGCTGTGATGTCTGGCAGATATTAGTGGTGGTAACAAACAAGTACAGGAATTTCAGTGTTGAAATTTCAATTGATTTCACTGTAGTAGCCAAGAGCACACCCATTCCCCTGGGAAGGCAGTCCTGCAATGTGAAACGATGAGGGGATGAGTCAGAGGAGATGGGGAAGAGAGACTTATCTTCTGGTCTAACTCCCACGTCAGTTCATCACAGAAATCCCTTGAGTCCTAGGGTACAGTCTGATTCTTCCAAGTCTCACCTTAAAGAGAAGAAGTTGAGAGAGCCTCCTGCTTGGTAAACCCACCACATCAGTGGATTTCACCCCTTTTTAATCTGTAGGCCTCTCCATTTTTTTTTCCAACGGGACTGTGGCCTCCTGCACAGTTAGAAATCCCACGGTGACCGCAGCCTTGCTTTGCGCAGGTACCCCAGCCCTCTGGCCAGAGCAGGTTCAAGGACGTATGTGTAAGATTCACCTCTGAGTAAGAGGTGTGGGACATCTCGTTAGTAGGTCAATATTATGGTGAATTTTTGCACACAGTGAGGGAAAGACGCATATACTGGGAGTAGGTAGTCGTATGTTGGTGAAGCTGTTTGTGAAAGCTAATTCCCAACAGCAAAGAAGATATCCTGTAACCTAAAATCTGGTCATTTATAGACACTTCTGTTTGCTGGAAAACAGATACTGGGCTGATAAAGGTTGTTCTGAGAGTTCAGAGAGATTTGGAAGATAAATAATAAAGCCACCTTATTTCACATCGTATTGAAGATGTGATCATTTTTTTTAATAATCACTCCACAACTTAATCATTTCTTTGAGAGATTTACTAATCCAATTTACATAAGTAATGCAAATGTGATGGTCTAAGAGTCTTTTTAATGATGCAAATGTGCTCATTTGTGTTCAAATCACAACAAAGAGAGGGGAATAAACAGAACACCTTGTCTTTGCCCATGGAAAATTTTTCACAGTAAAGTGTTGAACAAAGGCCTTCAAACTTCCTGGGGGAATCCTTGCCTTCCAGAGGCTTTCTGATACTTCCTGCACTTCATTGAAGGAAAGAGCTTACATTTAAAGGAAGGTGTAGACTGCGTTTTTTGTTATTAGAATCTCTATGTTCACTGATATCAGTAAATAGAAAACTGCAGCAACAAAATAGCAAAAATCTTCATTACTTTGTCCTAAGTTCAGACACTTTGGTAAAAACAAGTGATAAGTAAACACATATAGTTTAAATAGTCTTTTTTAAAAAAACAGTATTTTAAATGAGCTGGTTTTGTTTCTGTGTCACTTGTGACATTTTTAATATACTAGTTAAGTAATAATTGAGGATTGTCTTTATTATTATGTATGTGACTGATAGCAGATAATCCATTTATTAATTACTTTAAAGGATTGCATATTGAGATGTTGAGGTGCAGAATTTTCAGTCAATACCTGAGTATATGTCCATTATCTGGATAAATAACATAAAAATTCTGTGGTTCAGTCATTCCTTCATAGAAGATTTATCTGACAAATATTTTCCTGAAGCTGCATTCCATCATCAGTGCCACTCTCTCAGGTGGCATTTCATCGGGAAGTGGTCCCTATCAGAAGGAGTAAGACCCTGTCCTTCCACTGAAACGTGAACAAAATGGTGAATGAAAAGCCCTGGAAGAAAATACTCTTCAGCACAACAGAGGACTGCTATAGAGGCATCTATAGCAGTGCCTCAGTATAGTTAATACCGTATTAAGCACAGTGACAGCTATAGTCAGTTCTGTGTTTTTGATAGAATAAGCTGGACCTCTGTCAAACGGAAGTCTGAGGCCAACCCTAATATTCTGTAGATGGTATATTTGAAGCTCCTGTTTGTGTGCAATGGAGGAAAGTGCAGACAATTTTCCAGTAAGTTGTTATTATTACTCTTCAGTTTTTATTCCTGATGAATGAGAGTGCTTCAGACCATAAATCTTTCACTGGTCCAGGCCAACTGTTGCCTCTCCTGGTCTTCTAGCCAGCATGGTTTTGTAGGGAGGAATTACACAACTTGATGAGAAAGAACTAAGTCATCCCCTCTTAGCAGGTATTTGAAATAGCAGCTATTTAAGGCTATTCAGCAGCAGTGGATATAAGCAATATTACTGGGCAAACTGTAGGTGATGTACCACATGCACGTATTGCTACACGCTGTGTCTTATTTGGCTAATGTGAAACTTTCATTTACTGGCAAATGCCATAGTGCTATTTATGGTCGTCACTGCTGAAGTACTAAACAGATTCTGGTAATCTGTCACCATGCAGTATGAATATAGAGCATGGATAAAGAGGTAAATGTCTAACCTTTCATAGTTTGTACTTGCCAAGCTCACAATGGTGGCCCTTATTCCTAGTACCAATAATACATAGTGGGTGTGATGCTAACATCTAGAGAATGGGGTATGTGCAGTTTGGATGCACCCACATGCACGTCTGGCATGTGATGGGGTTGGAGGACAAGCTGAGGGTCTGTGCACAACTGTGTGCTCAAATATCAACTGAAGGCAGCATAAACATGTGTTTGCAGGTCTCACCTGGACACTGGGCATTGTTAGGGCTCCAGTGAAAGAGCTGCTGAAATTTATCCTTTCTGCACCCTCATTTTCATTTATGTCAAAGAAACTAAAATAAGAGCAATTGTTAATTTTCCCCTTTCCTCCCAGCCCTCCCTCTCTCGCTGTGACTTTGTCCCCAGGTCACACTAATGCGAACTGCGGGATATAGTGAGCTCTGATGCAGGCAACTCTAAGGGCCATTAGATCTAGAAACTCCCTTCTTTAGAAAGCTTGAATCTCTCCTTTCCCAAGGAATTATAAGGGTTTTTTTTCTTAGTCTTGAGTAGATATGTGATGAGATGTTAAAATGTCAACACCTTGATTTATAGACAATACCTTAAGTATTTTTAATTTATTTAAAAAATTGTTAGAACTAATTTTTCTGTCCCTCTAGGGCTTATATATGCTATCTAGGTTGTCTATACCAGTGCAGGAATATGAAAAGAGAGCAATAACAAATTTTACAAGTGTTGAAAAGAGACAGGGAAATAAAAAAGGATTTTTTTCTCTAAAATATATTGCAGACAAAAGTTGTTTATGATATTAAATTTTTCTTGGCTCTCTTTCAGGATGAACTGTATACTTTTCCATTTGTAATTAATGCAACCTTATCAAACAATATAATATGCTGAGAATGTATAAAACATAGAATATAAAAACAATTTAAGTAGATTATCCCTTATGATTTTCTAAGATAATTTATTTTTTACATCAAAATTAGCAGGGGTTGAGGTCACACTAAATTTGATTCTTTGACATTTTAAACTGGCAGAAATAGCCATTTTAATTTTTCTTTTTATGAAATTAATGTATTTTTTTAAATAGCCATGTGTTCTTGGCCTTAGTCTCCTGGATTATCATTTGCTTAGGAGATAGTAGATATTTTATTGAAACAATGGCATTTTCAATAACCAAAGCATTTGCCCTAGCATCTGCTTAAAAGAATAATGAGAAAAATATACCAATATAATAATGACATGAACAGTCTTTTTGGCTACATAAGGTAGTGTGAAGCCTACCCTTTCAGATCAGAAATTATTTTTGGCCTCTGGAAACTTGGACCATCTCCTTTTAGACCAGTGTGCAGCTGCTGGGCTAACCTGGCTCTTCCAGGAGTGCTTTGTGCTTGTCACCAGAGCATTTACCCTGGCTGTTCACCTGCCTGCATGGGAGCCAGCCAAGCCCGAACTCTTTCCTGACCTGCCTGAGCAGCCATCTGGAAGGGGGCAGATACCATTATTCAAAAGTACTTTGGTAGATGAGTCCGGGGCCCTTAAAAGCTCCCACTAGGAGCATGGACCCTGCTGCACAGTTAGTAAAGCATCTGTCCTTGAAGCGAATGCTTCTGTCTCCTGTCTCAGGCAGCAAGCATATGGTCTGTATGACAAGTGGAGAGAAATGCAGTACCTTGAGGTGGGATGGTGCCATGGCCATTTTTCAGCTGCTCCCAAAGGGAGAGCAGCACCTTGAGTAGTGGGGGTTCTCTACTCTTTGCTTCTAGCCCTACACAAAGGGAGATGCCTTCCAATGTCCTGGTAGTGTTGGAAAGTATTCCACAAAGGGAGGGGGAAAAAATAAAGAAGGAAGACAAAAAGTCAAAGCAAATGCAGTATCTGTGAGGAAAGATTGTCTGTCCCAGGTCCTAAAGTAAATGCTGAGGAAAAAGATGGTCCTTCCCACATGGCCCCAACTGCTGTCTTGGAGCATAAAGTGGAGCAGAAAATTCAGTCTCCAGCCCTGCTTTCTCCCTGCCTTTCCTGTGGTACCTGTGGATATGTCTGCTAATGGTGATGGTGGTGAGGGTTATTAACTAGACATTGTTTTGACACTGCCAAATCCTTTCACACAGGTCACCATCTGCTTGGTGGTGAACAGCAGTTGAAAGGCTCTGTGTAGCCCATTAACAAATTCTTTTGCTGTCCAGAACTCTCAAGTATTTTAAAAGCCTTGTTTAAAAGCTCAAGCACTTTTTTCTTTTTTGGTTGGTCTTTTCTGCTTCACAGCCCACTCTTTGTTGCTTGTCTCGTGGTAATGAATTAACTGTAAGTATGAGTGACAGCCCAGGAAAATGGTAGACTAGGGTCACGCCTTTGTGGGAAAGATGAGATTCCTTCCTGAGAGGCTCTTGTGAAGTTGGTTTAGAATGTTTACCAACTACCTGTCTCACAGGCAACAGCAGGATTTGGCCCTCTCTTGTTACAGCGAGCAATCGGATGTAAGTGCATTGATCTCAGTGGAGTTATTAACTGATACTGGTGTAAAAAAAACACCATTTGGCTGAAATGTTATGAAAAGATGACAACCAACATATTGAACAGATCCATTTCTCAGGGATCTCTCAGGCAGGGGAGGTAGCCAATCTGTCCATGCTGCTTTGGACCATCTGAGCTTCCCTGGAGAATTTAGATTTCTGTCTAAGTTGAGTTCAGTTTTTACAGTTTTTATCCATATCGCCTTAATATGTGTTTAATGTCTTTTTTTTTTTCTTTTTTTTTTTTTCTGCAGTAATAGTAAAAAATCTGTTTTTCTTCCCTAACTATGTACAGGCTGGCATGGCTTTGACTTATGATCCAACAGCTGCTATACAGAATGGGTAAGGAATTCATGTTTTCTCATGCCTTTTAAAAATTTATTTCAAATGCCATCTTCTGTTTTCTCTTTCTGTGGTGAAACTTATTCAGAAGCAAATTCACTCAGTCATATTTTGTCTGAAGCATGTAATGCTATATTGTCAAGTTCTTCTTTTAGTTTCCCTTTTGTTTTTATGCCCTCTTGTTTGTAAGAGCCATTTGAATGGGAAGTTGTTTTTCCTAATAGTTTCCATCTCTATTTGGCAAATGCTAGTGGGTGTTCTTTAATCTCTCTCTGTCATGAAATGGAAACCAGAAAAATTTCCTTTTACTGACTTTGCTTTTGTTAAAATAATCATTGAAGATTCCAGAGTATTTTGGATAACAGAGCTCTTACTTCATCTGGGGTTCTCTCTGCAGGCTGGCTGGCTTCCATGGCATTGTCTGAATAGAAATGCCAAACAGGGAGAAGGCCTTAAATTAGTGTGTAAGCAGATGGGATTTAGGGGTAAAATTCCAAGCAACACTCTTCTTCATTTCTCAGCTACCATTTGGTAACACAAAGAATTTTAACTTTTTTTCAAAATTAGAATTTACATCATCATATTTACCTGCATGATTACTTTCCAATTATTTCATGAGGTAGAAGAACAGAGCCTTGAAATCTAGCTATCGTTTCAGATAAGCTAATAGCACTTTGAAGAGGAACAGGAGGTTCAGCCCTGAGCTCTTTGACAGTCACTCCTTGATCAGAGAGATGTTTGATATGATTGTCAAATTCCATGCATACTCTGTCTGCATTCTCCAGATGAAGGGGAGAATGTATTGATATAGACGAAAATGGATTTATCTGTTAGAGAATTGCCAGTTGAAGCATTTAGAAAAAAAATAACATTCCCAGTAGCTTTAAAAAAAATCAATAATAACAGTAAGTATGTTTTGCTTATTTGACCTTTACAAGCAGTAGCTTTGTAGGACTCGTGATATTCGCATGTTGTGGAGGAAGTGGCCAAACCAGAGCAACTCAGAAAAAAAGAGAGGTTTTGCAGAGTTGTGATTTCAGAATCCTTTGGTTCTGTCTCCCTGTTCTGACCTCCCAAACAAGTCTTTCTTCTCTGTCGTCATACTTTTCAGCTGGTAACACATTATAGGCTATAAATAAAACCATCACTAATTCATAATCCAACAGTCCTTCATCTGGACAACCGGCTTTTATTTCAAAGGAATTCCTGCACATCAGTTGCATGAAAGTTTCGGAAATGGTAATTTGAATGATCCTTTGAGACTACTATAATTTTACTTCAAGAGTAATTTTTTTTTAAATTATGAAAGTTATTTTGGCATCAGACTATTTGTATCAGAGTACCCATACTACTGGGGTGTTCAGGTGCTCACATGGTTTGGTCACTTAAGTGTTTGAACACGCTGTCACTGATCATTGGAAGAAGAAATAGTACCCAGTGGAGAATTTTAGCTCTGCAGTTTTTTAAATATTCTTTTATTTGTAAAGCATTGAAAAACCCACAGCACTGGATGTCTCTCTAAGAGTGACAATTAATTACCACTTTGACATATTTCTTCTTTCTTGAGTGTCAAAATATTTTCAGTTTCATCAGGACAAAACCATCTCATTCGAAATACTCTTATGATGAGATCTTGATGCATGCAGTATCATGAGGAGAAGCTCCTACTATGTGGAAAAATCAATTTGTTTACCAAAAGTTGTACAACTCTTACTCCATCCTTTAGTTGCATCTTTAAAATGCTGTCACCTGAGGATCACCAGGACCCTTTTGTTACGATTTCTTTTGAGCCCCCCAGGCATCCACTTAATATTCTCTACGTATCCTGTAGTTATGAAGTTTTACTATTTTTCATAAACCTCTTTACTTGCAAGTACAATAAAAATCTAGCTTATGGGTTTTATTTTAGCTAAGTCTGGGAGCACCTGGATGCTTTGCTTGTGAAATGTACAAAAAAGATTTGTTGCTCACAGACACAACACATGGGCATCACAGCAGGTGTATGGCCATTCTGAAAGACAGTTAAAGGCTCTTAAGCACTATGAAGTAAAACAGGTTAACTTAATCATTAGTGATGAGGCGTTAGGTACACACATTGCTCTTCCTCACAATGAGGACAGTGTGGGTGTGAGCACAGAGCTGCTGCTTGCAGCCCCCATGTGTTGATGGTAAGCCCATACCCTGTGGGCAAAATGCTGCACAGTACTTTGCAGTAAGGTGGACCACGCAACTAAGGTTTGCATGGAGCAATGTTACCCAAAGGTCTGTAAAACTAAGTCTGCTTCCTTGTAGCAATCAGGTTAAGCGGGTGCCTTGACCCTGCACACAGCTCAGGACTTGTTGATGTGCTGTGATAAGCATGAGTTGCTCAGTCCTTTGGGTGCCTGTCCCTTAGTGAACTGAGGCTGAAGATGGGAAATGTAAAGATATCCAAGCCAAGGTGAAGATTCAGGTGAGGTATGAATTACCAATAAAACTTAAAAAGAAAGATTGACTGCACGTGCTGCCATCTATTAGAGCCCTTTATAGGGTTGGTAGATGCATTTTGATGCATGAAAGTTGCAAAGTCCACACAGGATTATGTGGAGGATGGAAGCCTACGAGAGAGATGTGTCTCTACAGGTGTCACAGGGTGGTATTTAAAATTCCTTAAGAGGCGTGGGTTATACTACATTTTGGGTTAGGGCGTAACCAAACGTCAGGGAAGCATCTGGATTCTTTTATGTTGTCCAGATGAAGGGGTGGGTTCTCATTGCTCATAGTGTAGTACTATCACTTTCATTACGGTACAGCTGCATATTTGCCTTGAAAATCAAAAAAAAAAGAATGAGAGACTTGCACTAAAAATAGCTATTTTTTTCCCCACAAAGGAATAGATAATTTTCTTCTGAGTCTATTACATTGTAAAGCTTGATTCTCCATTTCATTATATTGTTTTTATGCCCATGTAACTCTCTTTAAGCATCCAGTGGAGTTACATTAGTGTAAAACTGGTATAATGGAGTGGAGAATCTGGACAGTCGTGTACCATAGCATTACAGTATGAGTTACTGAAGACATGGTAACCACACACTTCAGTAGATAAGCTTTTCCCCTGCCAGTTTCTCTGTGCCTTTTTTGGTTTATAATCAGCCTTTTCTGAATTGCATTTACAAAGGTACTCAGATTTTATTTTGGGCAGTAGTGAGCATGTTGTAATATGCTATTGATTTTTCAATTTTGTGGTATTATTATTGTTTTAGTCATTTAATGCACTCATACAAAGAACAAAATACAGCTCTTGTACTTGCACTGTAAGGATGCTCATTTAAAATGTTCCTGAGGCTAGAATCCTCCTGGCCATTTGACTAAGATTGCAGTGTACTGTATCAGTTTAATATCTGATATCTGGGGGACTATACTGTGCATTTGCTGGCCAATGGGCTCAATATTCAGATAGGTCTCTTTCATCTCAAACATCTGACTCTGTGGCTTATTGCAACAGAAAATTGCTGCCTTGATAACGCTTGGTAATAGTCTTACATTATGTGAGCCCCAGGATACTATTTATGAGTCTAACTTTTTCAGTACTGCCTGCAGGCATGAGGCATGAGCAAATGGTGTTTATTGCAGTGCAAATAGGGTCTTGCTCTTGTGCAGATTTTGTGTGGAAGCTTGCACATTCCCCCATAGGATGGGAACCATATGGATTTTTTTTTCCTATTTTTTGGCAGGGAACTAGCGACCAGACGCTACAGATAATGCAGTCCCCAAATGTGGAGGGAGGGTTGATGTAGGAGGGGACTATGTGCTTTGTCTGTTCAGCAACAGAAATTGTTCTTAAAGCATTGCCTGTGTGTGCCTGATGATGTACTGGAAATGTGTTTCTTTTTAACATCTCTTAAAGACATTTTCTTTTGAGCCCTTTATAAACCCCTCTTCAGGAGCATCCAGGAACATCTTTTTGCCTCCTAGTGATGAGTTTTCCCTGTGTTTATGGAATCTGGGCATGCTGAAAAAGTCTATTTTTAATAAAAGGGCAATGTACGCTTTGCCTCACACTTGCCACCTGCCTTTCTGCACTTTTGCTTCTAGCATTGCCATTTCAGCTGAGGAGCAGGGATACTGGCTTGCACCTGCAAAAAACTCTGTGGGCCAATATAAGGATGCAAACTGCATTTGCAGGAAATGCAGCTGAGCCTTTTGGAGAGCTCTCCTTAGAACCCACAGGTCAACTACCACAAAGTCTCCAGCTCTCAAAGTACCATGCCAGATACTGTACATTTTAAAGCCAGGGAACTTGAAGGCATTATTGAATATATGTAAAATGAGTCAAAACTAGTATAATTCATATCTCTTTCCATTCCTGTTTCTGATGTACATATTCTGATAACTGAGAATCCTGCATTCCCTTGGACTTACTTACAACATGCATCTTCCACCTCATTTCACCTCTCCCCAAGTCTAAAATAAAAGAAAAGGGAAAGTCTAAGACTGAATATGGCAATGTCAGCAGCTGCAGATTTTGTTGAGATGCTGTAGGGTTTACACCAGAACAGGCCACTCTTGCATTTTCTCTCCTCCTGTCTTTTATTACATCCGCAGCATGTCACTTATGCCAATTAGATATTGGGACATTAGTCTATTTGTATGTAAAGGGAATCTGGGGAGATGCCTCCGTGTCCCATGGCTGAGACCGTGTTGAACCCCCTTTGTGAGTGAGCCCAGCCAGGGCCGTGCGTGGCTCCAGCACTTTGGCAGCATGGGAGGGACTCCACTTGAGTCTGTCCCCAGCAAGGACACCCCTGTCCTCACCATACCACTGTATTTCATGTGTAGCAGAGATACCCACATCCTTTTTTCAGATCTGTTTGGGCCCAAATGACCCTGTGGCCGGAAGACATGCCTTTGTCTCTGGGTATAAAGGATTCCTGATTGCAAAATGTTTGACCTACAGCCTGTCCCCTATTAAACTTGATCTATTAATATTAAAATTGAAATATATTAACTGGATTTTCTCACATTGTCATTTGCTGCATCAGATTTCCTTCCTTTCTCTTCTTTGATGCTCCAGTGCATGAATTTTGAGAATATAGCTGAGTGTCCTGATAGTGTGTTTTATTTGATGCTTATTTGAGAGCATCCCAAACTGCGGCAGATAAATGGTACTGGCAGGGATGTTGGAAGGGCTGTATTTTTCACATTACCAGAATGTATATTCTACAAGCTTATATACTGTTCAGATAACTGCATCTCTAAGCTGAAACTGAAATGGCTAGCTGTCTGTCAAGTTCTTGGTTTAGCACATATTTTCAGTAAATTTGGTAGTATTTGCTGGGATTTATTGGAGAGTTTATTCCAAAGAGTCAGCGCTACTTCCAAATGGAAAGTTGTTTCTCCTCTGCAGTCATCTTTGTCTGAGCAGTTCATATGCAGCATGAGTATGAGCACAGCATCAGTGCCAGGCTGATGGATGGAGTGAGACAGAATGAACAAAAATATGTTGTTTTCTCAAATGAGTTTTGTTTTTATACTGCCCTCCAATTCAAGAGGTTTACATGTATTTCTATTATATATTATATCTATAGAGTGAATTCTATCAGTCTGTCATTGACTGTTTTCATTTGCCGCATGCAGCATTTCTAAATTCATCCGCTTAACAACAGCATAGCCAAAGTGATTTCTGGTTAACCTTGATCTGGGAGAAGACCCCTGTAACAGGACTTAGATAACATATGCATCATGTTAATGCCATAAATAAACCCGTCTAGTGCTGTAAAAATCCCTTCCCCCTCAATGTTATATGAACTTAATGTTTGATACAAGCAGTGGGATACAAATGCCTCTAAGTTCTGATAATAGGACATATATAAAATTGGGCAAAGGCACAGTTTTAAAATAGTCTCTGTGCAAGCATTGTAAGGGCAGATAAATGTTCCTAAAATAGCAGTATAGTTCTATTAAACAAAAAAATCACTCAGACGCCACCTGCTGCTTTTGGCATTTTAAATACTTACTTGGAATAGAGAGAACAAATGATTGCTTCTCTCTGTCCCTCTCCCCTCCTAATTTCAAATGTTTCCACCCAACCTTCAAAGACGGCAGCCTGTTTTTCTGAGGCTATTGGTTGGATGAAGTCGGTGGTTATTTGAGCCTGCATCCAGAATGAATGCATCCAGTCTGAACTAGACTGATTAGTACTAAATCCGGGATGCCAGGATGATCAGGAAATAGAGCACTAGTTTAAACACCAGTCATGATTTTTTTGTTGCATGGCTCTCATGGAAAGCTGCTGTTGATTGCCTCAGCAAGGCAAGAAAAAAAAAAAAAAAACAAACAAAAAAAAACCATAAAAAGGCAGGGAGTGTAATCCACTTCACTGTTACAGAGAGAACATATGTGCAAAATCTTCTGTTACTCGTAAGATTGGTGCACACTACGTGAGAAGGATCTGCATGGGGCTTAAATTAGATGAGAGAAGACTGCACAGGAGTGTTTCTCTTGGATTCCAAATTATCAGCATTTTGACAACTGTAAGACCACAAACATTCTTTTTTTAAGCAATTTAATTTTTCTGCCTTACAGTTAAAACTGAAAAGGGCAAATGCAAAAATCTTTACAAGCACACGCATATTAAGTGCTCACACAGTCCACCAGTAGCAGTATTTTCCAAGTGATAATTTTATCAATAATCATTAACCCACAGGAAATGAGGAGTATAACATTTATTACCATCAAACAAGAGATAGTGCAACTTTTGCTCATAGCATGCAACAGTGGAAATAAAAACAACTAAATCTGAGGTTTTCGGTGCTGCCTGGGGCATCTAGACTCATAATTCCTGATACATTTCACTAGAAGGAGGGTTTTTTACTCTGTGCCTAGATTAATATAAAAATTTCAGCCAGAGTTTTTGTAACCATCCCTTAATAAAATAATTCAAGCATGTATATGGAATGTGTTATTCTCAGCACTGAAGCATTAAGATGTGAAAAGAAAACAGTACTGCCTGTAAAAATGAAATCAGTAATATTGTCTTCGATACTGCATAAGAAATTTCCTTTCATTAGCTAGCATTCTGGAAAATCAGCTGTCTTTGCATTTCAGATAATTACTTCTTGTATCGTGAAGTTCTATATTTGTGCTAGTTGAAGTGAAAAAATATGCTGTGTGTAAATATTCCTCCTCCTTTCCATTTTCAAGATCTGATCAGTGGAAACATCACATCTTCTTTATTGTGGTTTTGAAAATAGATGGACATAATTACCTCTGTAGACCCTTTTTGTCTTTGCCTGGGAGGCAGGGAATTAGTTAGTCAGAGCCTAGCAGTCAAAAGGTTCAAAAAAATCTCGCTTTTGTTCTTTGTTTGCAGATTTTATTCCTCACCGTACAGTATTCCAACAAACCGCATGATTCCACAGACATCAATCACGCCATTCATTGCTGCTTCCCCTGTCTCTACATATCAGGTACGTCAGATTTGCACTTGTCTACTATGTGTCCCAGTTAATTATGTTTTGGCTGTGGATGAAGGCAGAGTGTATACCACAGAAAATTGTGTGAGTACTTCCGCTCTTGAGTCACACTTTAAACAAAAGGCTTTCTAGTAGTACTCAGGTGACATTTGGTGTAGGGTTTTAAGTGTTTCCTGCATTCTTTACACTAGCAATGAAAGCTACTGTAATTTTTTATTTCAATCATCTTCTCTAGTAAACAGCATTTTGCTTCGTTTCCAGTTGACAACAGCAGAAGCTTATAATTCTTATGGAAATGTTTTGTCATTTTGGCTCCCCTTCATTACCCAAAAGTTTTTTTAAATGCATTTTTTTTTGTAATTTATGTTGACTGCATTGTATTTTGACCTTTTGAACTCAGCTGTATTTGCTCCAGTAGCAGCATCCTTTAAAAGCACTCATTTTATCCAATAATCCCTGACAAAGCTACTTAGTTCAGGAGAACTGTCCTCATATCCTCCTTTAGGCTCCCACACGTTTTGTCGTTCAGGATTTCTCTTTTCAGCATACCCCTCACATATCTCCACTGGGAAATGATTGCCATGCTCTGGCTTTTTGAGATGGAAGTCAAAACCAGGTTGTATAGTTTTATTGCTAACCATTCTCTGGAAACACATCGCTTCACTCTGAACCTGGTCGTTGGCTAGATATGTTCCCTTTTCTGTTATTCCTGCCCTACAGCATTACTTCTCTTCCAATTCTTAGTCCTACGTGAGATAAGCTACCCAAATGTGCAAAGCTGCATAGTGAGTTGTTCTTAATGTTAGGGTTGGTTTGTTGGGGGCGAAGGGGGCAGGCACTGTGATGGTGTGCTACTGCTCACAGGTGATTCTGGGAGGCTGTGCTTACACTTAGAGTGGTTGTGGGAAAATACTGCAAGATTGGGGCGAGGAGGTAGATTTGTCACATTCAAGAGACCAAACAGCCGAGGTGTCGGAAAACACATGTACCATGCTAATTGTTTTCTCGGCCTTGTGTGCTTGGCAAGCAGAACCTCTGTGCTCAGATAATATGGGCTGTGCCTGGCCTTCTGTGGGAAACATCAAAGCACAGTGTAAAACAATGCCTGTAAGAAATCCTTGAAATATAGGCAAAAGCAGCAGGCTCGAGCATTCTTTCTTTCCGCTCTGATTCAACTCTCGCAAGGACCGAGCTCCACCGGTCCTCTTCCCCCTGCGTGCGTGCGCGCGCCTGTCTGAGTGCGGTTGCGGAGTTGCCTCAGTTTACCAGGTGGCACAGAGAGATTCTTCTCTTGCAAGGACTGAGCTCCATTGGTCCTGTCCTCCCCCCGCCCTGCCTCCCCATAAGCATGAGCCTGCCTGAGTACTGCTGCGGAGTATTCCCCTGGTTTGCAAGGTAATGCAAATAAATCTACTCTTTGCATTTCACCCGTGGTTTGTGGTTGTTCCTGTGCCCTGCCTGTGTCAGCTCACACAGTGGTTTAAACTTGATCTTCAAAGATAAACGTTTCTTGTAATTTTCTTCGACTTCTGTGTTGTTTAATTTTAGATGGCTATAACACTTGCCAAGCAAAAGTTTTTTTGTGAGATAAATTCAGTAAATTTCAGTAAATGGCAACACTAAAGAAATGTCAGTGCCAGAGACATACTAGTGCAGCTCACATGCACTTTTCTCAGTAGCAAAGCTGGCTTAAGAGTCATACCTCCTCACTCTTATTCAGGTCACTGAATTCAGGCCGCCTAGCCACTTATTCCCATCACAGTTCCACAGTTCGCAGTTGCTTCCTTCTGCCATCCTGACTTGACCCATTGTATCGGTTCATGGTTTGATGCATTTGCACCTAAACCATTGATTTTTATTTTTTTAAACCCATATCATTCTCTGCTGATAGTTTTCAGTGTAAGCCCAAAGGTATTTGCCCTGGCACGGAGGAGGAACTGCAGGGGTACGAGACTGGGAGCAATAGGCAGCAGCCAGCTATGGCAGCTCTAATATATTTTCATTAGTGGGGGATCCACAACAGAGAATTTTGTGGTAGAGGTGTGTTTGCACGTGTGTGCGCTGGTTTTGGTTCTAAAGATGTTTCATGGAACTTGCTCTTAAAAAAAAAAATCTACTTTGATAAACTTCAGTAAGTGTTGAAGCGCACAATTCTACAATGAATTCTCACCACTTGCTTCATGAACAAAATCGCAGGGCATCTGGAGAATCGGGACCATGTAGCTTTCTCCTAGTCATCCCTGCCAGCGCTCAGTCTGAGATGCTATGTGCCCATCTCTGTGAGCTTGGGGATAGCTCGTGAGGTGCCCACTGATGGCTGTAGCACAGCCATTTTTTTTGTGTACTTCCTGCATGTTGTGGTGCCCAGACTGATGCAAAAGGAAACTAGGATACGCAATTTTTGGGGTTGAGTCTGAGTTATGATAGCACGCGGGCCATTCATGCTTAGCACAAGAGGGAGTTATGGCTCAGAGATGTCACCACAAATAAGCAAGCACTCTGTAATGCATTTAATTGTTAGTAGAATTGGTATATCCATGGAATCTGTTACCTGCCAATCATAAGGCAAGACAATAAAGAAATGCTTTGATGAGGCATATAGAGTTCTGGTGGGAATGGACCCCATGATACCCAAGGTAAGAGCTGATCCTGGGGGACAGGGACATCTTAAGCCAGCTTTGCCATGGAAGCTTTAAATTAGAATAAGCTTCAAAAACTCCGAATTAGCTTTGCAGTTCTTATTGAAAATAGAATAAATCATTGTGGGATCTCTGAAAATGTTATACCTTTGAAAGTTCATACAGATACTTTTAAAAATAAACTTCAAACATTTTATGTCTCCTGCACTGTCGGTTGGATGACATGTTCATGATTATATTGATGGATGAAAACAAACAATACAAATGAAAAAATAGGACAACATGGAATATTGAAGACTGCTTTATGAGATAAAAAGGTGTGGATCACAGAAGTGGTGCAATCGCTCAGATTTCTGACTTTGATAGAAAACCTTATCAAATGAAATTTGAAATTTTTTTCCTTTGTCAATAACTTTACGAAGCATAAATGAATTTTGCATTGAGTTATATGACTTAAATATTTTGCCAAAATTAGCTCTGTAGTTGTAATAGAAAGCATATTTTCAAGTAAATCTTTGAGTTCTGTTTTAAACTTTTCTGTGCTAATTAAAAGTATTTGATATGCAGGTCCAGAGTACTTCATGGATGCCTCATCCGCCATATGTTATGCAACCAACAGTAAGTGGATACTTGCCTATATCCAGCTAAAAGTGCTTACACTTTAGCCTTGCTCTGCTTGTCAGACACATTAAAGTCCTGGGTAATGTAGGAGCAGCCACCTGCTCCCTTTAACAAGAGCCCTCCCCTGTAAAGATTCTGCTTCTTTAAGGAGCACCGTTTGATTTAGTGAAAAGGGGAGGATGGATGATAAGTTATATAATTGCATTGGTTGTAGGAGAATAACAAGCTCTAAAGCGTTGCTTCTGAAGCTTTGCTTCAGGGACTGCAAGATAACTGCATTCCTAAAAGCATACTTTGAATTGCCAGAATCAACATGTTACCCCTCCCTTATATGCTTTTCCATCAAAAAAGTCCTTTGTAGTTGTATGTACTTTAAAGAATCCTCAGTGCCTCAGTAATGCATTTCAAGTACTGTCCTACAGAGTCTCTGCCAAATCTGGATCTGCTTTATGATTTGACCAGTCAATTCCTTTTTTTTTTTTTCCCCTGAGTAAATTTTCATCTTTCATCAATTTTTTTATAACTACTACTTAAAGCTTCATTACACTTCTACCATTGTTCATTAGAGGCAGTGCAGGTGATTTTTTTTGTTTACCTCATAGAACAGTTTTGATACACTTTGCCTAAATATTAGGCAAAAAAACAGAAGGAAACAGCATACTGAATCCCACTATGTACAGATTGCTTTAGTTTCCCTTCCTACCTTTGATCAGTTTCTCAGGTATGGATCAACTTAACAGTGTCATTACTCAGAATTCAAATGTGTACTCCACCTAAGCATCAATACATTGACTTATATGAGGAGGGTAAAATAAAAATGAAGGTGTATAGTTTAGGATTGGTTTTTATTCATATTTCTTTTCAAATATTTTGACTTCATAATAGAGTAACCTCTGATGAGAGTTAGCTATACAACAACGTGGATATAATTACACCAGAATACCCGTTTAGTAGCACAGGACTCTCTTCACAATTTGAAGCCGCCTTCCACATCCGTCAACTCTTTGGAGACAAGTTCTTCAGTTTTCTCTCACCAGGCAGTGACTATAGTGTGGGACTGACTGTCTCCTGGAAGCCCTATTCCTACCGCTGCCATGCTGTGGCTCTCTCCAGACCCTGGTGGAAGTTTCCATCTCAATGGAGTAAAGCTACTGCTGTGTTCCTTGTAGGGAGATGAGCTGTACTGAACAAACTCACAGTTAAAATCATTCCTGCATTCTAATATTTGGATTTAATTGCATACCACAAGAAATCTTAGATGTGTTTATATGATGAGTTATAAGGGTTGTATCCTTGCAGAAAGGCTCCCTTTCTAAAAGGAAAACCTAAACACTTTACCAGTCCCAGTTTTTGTGTGTATATGTTTGAGTTTTATTTGACAATGTTCTGCAAAGCATTTTTCTGCAGTACTAGAAGAGGAATTTTGCTGTGGTAATGTATGGATTTACATACATTATGTGTGTGGATGTATTCACCCCTTGGTAAAGGGTTGTGAAGAGAAAAATAACTTTTATAGTGAGTGGCGCCCTCAATATGCCAAGGTAATTTTGTGTTCATTGCAAGCCAGAGAGTTGGGTCAATGAAAGAATGTGTGCCTGTAGGTGGAAAAGAGGGATAGTGGATAAGTGGTGTTAACATTTCAGTTTCACTTGTTATTGCCATTGTAGGTTACCTCCATGTGTTGTCTGTAGCAATCCCAGTCTCTTCACTGAAAGATTTTTTTCCCTTGTGTTTCCCAAGAATATGTTCTTAAATAAATGGACATAAGGCGTTTAGTGCTGAAGAAGTATAAAAGCAAACGGGCAGAACTACCATTCCCCAGGTTTCATTCAGAGATGAATTCTTTATTAGAAATGTCTGAAAAGCTGTCAGAGAATAACTACACAGAGGACTCAAGAGGCATAAGAATTAATGGCCTGTTTTGAAAGAAAATAAAGAATGTGTGTCCATTGTAAGATTGGAGTAGTTTCATGCCTAACTATAGACTCTATTCTAGGCACCTCCATAGCTTAAAAAAAAAAAAAAAAAAAAAAAATATTATTATAAAGTTGTCAGAATTTAAGACCTGAATTTTGGTAACCCTGTGAGCTGATGGAACTATGAACTTTCTAATCTAGTTAGCTTTTTGTTTCTTCTTGTAGCTTAGTTTGCCATGTTATTATCTAAATTGCCACTACTTTACTTCGTAATATTTGATGAGATGATTGATTGTGGCTCGTGATGCCCACTGGAAGCCAGTGCAGATAAATATTACATTCCTCTTGCCCCAGGAAGGAGAGAACATTTTGTTAAGCCTCTATTCTTTGTGAGTAGAGATGAATTCATACAGAAAGCACAGTTTGAATTGCTCAAATGTTGGTGGCTAATTCTTTGTTTTAAGTATCCACTAAATGATGTTACTGGATGATTAGCTTTTCATTTCTATCAGAAAGTCTTACTTGATATTTATGTATAATTTAACGCTGCATAGTGTTCCTCATGACAAGAAATAGGCAGGACCATGCTGCACAGGAGACAAAGGAGGTTTTTCATTTAGTGTGCTGCACACAAACAGGACAGTTTTCTCCCAGGCTGGCAAGCTTGCCGACAGGAGGGAAGAGCTGTGCCACATGGCATTACCACCCTGTGTCTGCCTGCCTCTGCTCTACCTGCACGTCTCCTTGCCACCTGCCTGCCCATTCATTTAAATACCATGCTCTTTCTTCAGTGATACCCCCTGCAGTAGGTTGACCTTCCAGAGATGTTGCTGTTTTATTTCCCTTAGTATATTGATTTCAGCCACATTTTCCTGATGTGCCCATGTGTGCATTCTCTATCTGTTTACTTGGTAGATTAAAAAAACCCACTATACTAAAAGATTGTATCTCCAATTCCTTCTGTAGCTTTTAAACTACAACCAGCCAAACCTCTGACCTTAACAGATACCAATAACATATATACTAACTGGAAAATATTTGCATATATTGCTTTCCATTCCCCAGCCTTGTTTGTCGTCTTAGTTTTGTGATCTCCTTAAAGGCAGCTAACAACCAAAATGAGATTCTATGAGAGAAAAAGGCAGGTTTTTTTTGTCTGATGGGAGAAAGTCAGATGGGCAGTCAAGGCCTCTGCAGTATATCGGAATTTACTCATTATTTTCCCTGTAACTTCTAACCGCGGTATCATAGGTTGATGCCAATGAGCAACTGCAAATGCATTTTTAAAAGAGGTTTGGGGTTTTTTTTGTTATCAGTGATTTTTGCTAGCCTTATGCTAAGAACTGTAGAAAATTAGTATCAATTAGATTGAGGTAGCATTGCTATTTCAGAATTAATAGTATTAAAATATTCTTCTGCTGGCATAGTAGGGTCACGTGTGAAAACCTCTCACGTCTTTTTGCTTGCACAACCTTCAGGGTTTTGGAAAACAGGATTCCTGAATCATGTGAACATAATGGCAAATTTACCTTGAGGCTCATAAGTGACTCAGACACTTTCACAAAATGTACCCTTTGTAAATGGAGCCTTCGCCACTTTTTGACCATATTGACTGCACTGTGTCCAAGTAAGAATGCCTCAGGTTTGCCAGGTTTGTTGCTTTGCCAGGTGCTCTGGTCCCTCTCACTAACTGTAATGGAAGACAAGCTCCAGAAGAGTTATGGCAGTGTGGGTTTGGACTTATATTGGCATAACATTTAATGCACTGATGGAAGTCTGGGCTCCGTTTAGTTAACTGTAGCTTTCAAAGTACAGTGCTCACTCATCCCTACTTGAAACAAGTCTTGTATTTCATTACTGCCTCAGGATAAGAGTAGATGGATAGCGATGACAGAATCAAAACATAAATGGGATAAGAGTTATTCTGTGGATTTATAACATTTGCCGTATTAGTGTGTTTTTCCTTTAGTCCCCAAAGGCTGGCTGATGTTTCAGGGAAGACTTTGAAAAACATCTTGTTTAAAGTCAGTTCACATAGATAATCTTCATTTTTATTAACGATGACATTTGTGTAAAATTTGTGGATTCAAATCCTTATTACAAATAATACATGTACGCTTCGTCTCTAAAGTTTTTTAGTGAACCAACAGAAATGCTCTACCCTAATACTGTATGTACGCACCGGTTTTACACTTACCCTCTTATTTGCAAGTAGAACTGTGTGACCATAAGTAATCACTGTGTATGGACAGACAGATGTTCTTGTCAGTCTGAAATAGTTTCTGCATAATAGCTGCAGAGGGAGTATGCCAGTGGCAGCATGAAGGGTTCAAGCAGAGCAGCATTTGTAAAAACCTACTACTGATAATGATGAAGTGCATTTAGGAGAACTTCTGGACATTTCTCAAGCCCTTACAGCCCTTTTAGAAAGGTCAATGTCTTAACAAACACCCTTATTATTTTTTTCTGTCTTACTTCCTCTGGCACATGGCTGAACGTAGTCTATCTGTCTTTAAAAGCAACAACAAAAACATTTCTTATTTCATAAGCGGTATAAAACCCCTACTTTGGTGAGAAGTGAGGCTGAGTAAGGACTCCAGACCCTTGCCTTTTGATAGTTGTGCATGAATGTAGCATAAAAAGTACAAACTGTCCAACTGAAATATATCAGTTTTCATTTTCTCACTAGTGACTCTGTTGTTTTGGATAATACCCAAAATACCACAGCAGTTTCAGTGTTTTGATTCCTGTGCTCTTGAACAAAGAAGTTCCTTGTGCTCTGTTCAGAGTCCCTCTCCTGAGACAGCTTTCTCTGCCTCCCAGTTGTTGCTCTACCTTTTTAGCACATAAGAGCCAGGAGTCCATCTTGCATTTGCCTGTTTAAGTGAACAAAGTATGTCCTCTGCAGACAGTTGGGTCCTGCCTCCAAGATGAAATGTGAGAGTTCGGCTAGCTGGTATGAAAAGTAAACAGGAAATAATCCTTAGAAATTGGAATCTCCAGCTACTCTTTTAACTTTTAGCTGTGTATTTTTAAGAGATCTTTGAACATGAACTTACTTGAACCTTTAAGGCTAAAGAGTTTAGAGGTTGAAATAACTAACCAAATACCAATGCTAAAGTTCTGCTGAACAATTTTAATTCCAGGGTTTCCTGAGGCAGAAAATCAAGGACTGCCAATTCCGTAACTCTGATAATCAAGACAGTAATTGGCAATGTTCCTTTGGGACAAGCGGGCTCACATGAGGTTGTTTCTGCCTGCCTCTCACCCAGCACAGGCTGTATATAGATGTTGTTTCAGTGCTACTAAATGGATTATTTCAGACTCAGCTGAGCATGCGCTTACCGACCCTCTTTAGTGCCAGGTGCTGTTGTGTTGAGGAGAATACCCATTTCAGACAATCAGTGCCCAAGCTCAACCAACTCATGCCTCTAAAAGGAAACAGGTGTAAACGATTCACTCAAGTTACAACTCGTGCTCTAGTGTAGGGGTTTGTATGTTTGATTATACAGCTCTTCTGGAATTCTATCAAAGTATTGCTGCAGTCTTTGTTATGCTGTTGTAGAAATTAACACAAAGTAATAGAAATGGCAGAAAAAATATATGTCCAAGTTAGATTTACGACCCCTTTTGACACTATGCTAGTTCCCCCTGGTGAAACTGGACATTTTTTGTAATGGCAGCAAGATATACCACATATGGATTCACTTTGAAAACATGGACGGGAGAACCACAGGCGTTTCCAGTAGACAAGCCCTTGCATTTGAGGAACTTGTGCTTTGCTGGTTTACTCTAAAAAGGCTTAAGAGTTCTAGTAAAATTTTCTCTTCTTTCAAATGTTCTATGGATAGTATGAATACTAAATGGATAAACCACCGGTCTTAAGAATTTTTTTTTTGAGGACATTTACATTAGTGGAAAAAACATATATATATATTTCATACAAAACTATAAACGTAAATGGAAAAGAGATTTGGAAAAGAAGGCTGACACTAAATTCGAAAAATACCCCAGAGATATCGAAGCCAGGAAATTCTGGTTGAGGTTATGGAATATTAATTTCTTTTTAACAGAAGAGATGCAACCTTAACCATCAGCCTTCCTTGTCAAGAAAAATCTTAACAAACCAGCTCTTTAAAAGGAGTAAGTTTTATCAGAGGGGGCTATTTTTTTAAAAAGATAGTTATTAATCAGTAGCCATGAGAGTACCTTCTGTGTAAGAATGTAGTGCATTTTTGTAAAAATCAGTCTCTAATTTTGTACAAAGCCTCAGTCTCTTTTTAACTTTTCCAACTTCCTGTACATCAGCTAAGACTGAAAATCACTAATACTTTATTTATTTCATTTAATATTTGTAATATCTCTATTTGCATGTAGATTTACATTTATGTGATGTTTTAAATTTACACCAGGTCAAAAACCTGAACACGAACTATTAGGTTCATACTTGTATTTGCAATTTTGAGCAAAAAATCCCCATTTGTGGAGCACTGGTCAAGTTAGCTATTGTCCAGGTGGTATATTAGTAAGTAGGCAGAATGTGATAGGATCAGAAGAGAGCAATGGACTGCATAAGCACGTGGTATCAATTATAGGCCAAGAGTTAGATTAATGACTGTGCAGAAAGTAATGGGCTCAGCAAAGTGGTGAATTAGGTAAGCATGTGATATAAATTTGTCAGATGATTTCTCAGCTTACCATCAAATATTTTGCCATGTGTATCGCATTATGGTTACACATGCATATGTGTGCTGTGAACTAAAGAGGCATGTGATACATGTATATTACAGTCCTCTCAAATGTATCCTCCAGCATGGACCATGTCTTATTTGTTGCCTGGTAATGTCCATTGTCTTGCAGTTGATATTAATCTTATCCAGCCTTTGCAGTGAGAGCCCCGCTACTCTGCCCTAAGCAAATCACATGAAATGCATGTAGTGACAGGACACAAGCTCTCTTGCAGCACAAATGGTCATATACTGCAATTGCTAAACGTGCAAGTTTTGTGAGGGTGGAAAGCAAAGGCAAGAATTTTTATCTGCCACAGGCAGCAAAAAGCTTTGAATTAGCTCTCTGCTCTGGGAGCACAGAGGTTTCTCACTAGTTGATGACAAGGCTGAGAGTGATCTACTGTGCGTGTCTGCTGCACCCAGCTCTGGGTCCCATTCCCATGCTGGAGATGTACTTCTTATTTCATAGTGCACTTAAGGATAGAGAATGTTGCTGCAGGGCAGTTCTCCAGCAGAAAAGGACCTGAATCTCCTTTGGACTTCCCAGATACCACCCCTGCACTGCAGAAAGTCGGCTTTTCCATTACATATGAGGCATTGGGTGGCTTTGGAGAAGGCAACAGCCCTGTGAACCCAGAAGAGCAGTAAGGAGGAGTGGCTGTGTTGTATGACTAGAGTAACGCTGGGACAGCACTGTAACTATGATGAGTCCAAAATAAGAGTTATAAAGACTGGCACAACCTGTCAAAGTTGTAGATGTGAATTCCTGCTAGTGCAAGATCAAGTCAGGTTTTATGCTATTGACAAAATGTCCTTTTATGTACAACTGAGTGGGAAGGGAGTTGTGTAAGAATCAAGGTGTAAACTGTGAAATTAATTATTGTATTATTATTTTTAAAAATATGGTACTCATACTTTGTTTTGTCCTAGAGGATTCAACTGCTATTGGAAGCAAATTCCGAATGAAAATCATACATGCTTGTTCAGCTATAGATGCAGTGTATAGCTATATTCATCCTTGCCTGAGCTCCTTTTTGACCCAAGCCTTCCTTTTCTTGCACTGGTTTCAGGGGATGCACGTAGGCCTAGAGCACTTAGTGACAGCCACTTTTTCTTCTGCCACTGATCTGTTGTATGACCTTGGAGAAATCATCTTTCTTCTCAGCCTTGGTTTCTCATTTGTCTTTTTTTTTTTTTTTAATTTCATCTATTTAGATTATAAAAGTGTCATCACTAAATAACTTGTACTATATTTTTGTGAAAAGTCCAGTGGAACAGGGGCTGATCTTGACTGATGCCTCTAAACACAGCCTCACAATGATACTATTAATGTTTAGAGTTTTTCTGTTAAACATTAAAATAAGCCTGTCCAAGCTACAAAGTGAAATAGTGGATCTGATTTATACGAGTATAAATCAAAAGTTAACTTTGTTTAAGAAAATTGAATTGCATAGGTGTGAAACAGTGAGAATGAAAAAAGAATCATGCCTGCAGCAATGAGCTGATGAAGGAGAGTCTGGCACCTTCCTAATCCTTAGAAAAAAAGCACTTCCATAAATTACCGCTATGTTAGCAAGTGTATTCAAGGACCAATTTACATAAACAGGGGAAACTAGATAATTCTATATATTACTTATGATTACATCATGATTTATCTAGTGGAAGAGTTGTGTAAAAATTATAATAATATACTCTAAGGACTTAGTGACCAGTTTGTAAGACTCAGGATTCCTAAAAGAATCATGCTATATAATCCCTTCCAAAACCTGATTAAATAGTTTGGGGTAGCCTATCAGGAGGCTTCTTTCAGAACACCTTTTCTCTGAGGCTTAGCACTGCATTTTTAATTTCCAGCCTAAAAGCACTCCTGTTCATTTTACATCTATCTATTCTTGGTCAAACATTCTCCCCTACCTTCAGTAACTCTTCTCCCTTCTGGATGTTCACAACATTCATTTGTAGACAAAAATCTTACCTGTATCTTCATTTTCTAGGTTAACTATGTCAACATCACTATGCAAGTGCTGTAACTTTGGGATTTTGTACCTCCTTTAGTCCTGGCCACTGGACCTGTGCTTAAGTGTGCCAGCTCTTCCATTGCTCTGCAGTAGAAGTGATCCAGTCTTCCTTCCTCATTTCACTTGCACCTGCACATTGAGCTCAGGGACTCCTCTGGGTTTTTCGTGTCCTTTGACTGTATTCATTCTTCCGCTCAAACTCATTCTCAGAAAGCTGCCTCTGCTGTCTGATGGCTTATGTGGGAAATTGAGGCAGTGTCCTTGTCCTGTTGTGGCTGCTTCTGAAGTACCTCACTGCGTGGGGAGCCCAGCTCCGGGTTCTGTCTTTGTTTTTAATTTATCTATGTAAGAAACCTTTTTTTCAGGTGTTTGAATATCATTTGCAAAGTCTCAGATAGACTGTTAGTGAATCTTACTTCTGGCCTCTAGATGTAGCTTTTTTTGTATGTGGCTTTTTTTTCCTTCTGTGTTCATTGCTGATATACTTATTGTCTGAGTAAGTGGCTGACTAATTAACACCTCCTCAACTGTAACTGATGAAGCATCTTAATAACATAATTATTTTAAAATTATTTTTGCAGATAGCCTGCTAGCAGGTTTTTTTATATCAATGTATAAATATAAACTGTGATTTGACATCCTGGAAGTTAGAAGTGTCCAAGGAATCACAAGTAATAGCTTATTATTGAATGCAGTCAGGTTTAACAGTATTTGCCATTCATTTTTTACTCTATTAGATAAAATGCTTTCTTTTCAGTTCAAATATCTTTATAAAGAATGTAATATTGACATAATCTTTGCAGTACAGAGGCAAATCTAGATCATGTGTATCTTTCACAAACTGATTTCAGTCCCACTGAAGTGGAGTGGTTGCTTAACTACAGTTCTCAGGTTGTAACCTTGTGGCCCTGTTTTCCTCTCAAACTGCTGTAAATTAGGAATAAATCTAAGTCCATGCATTCAATAGTGTGTGCCAAAAAGCTTCCTGTTATGAGTCAATGGTATCTGCAACATTGTTGAGAGCATGGTTTCAGCCTCTTTCTAATATGATTGCAAAAACAAATAGTGAAATATAATAGTACAAACACTGAACATTCTTTGACCATTTCATAGTGGATTGGTGAAGAATGAGTTGTGTAACACAGTGACAGATCAACAGAGTCTGGAGAATTCTAAAGGAGTGCCAAGTTGTTGTTTAGTGAAACCACTGAATGTTTATTTTTTGGACTACCTGCCAAAGAGAGATGCATTTCCAGCAGGGTAGCTTTTCTTATCAAATGGCCTATTGTTTAAAGGAAGGTGGAAATTAGGGGTTGAAATTTCACTTCTTCTACCCGTGGTTTAAATGCAATTTGTTATTTCCTATTACTGACTATAGCTTTGAGCATACCTAGTTAAAGGATGAAAAACACACTCCATGCCTTTTAAATAAGTTACCTGGGAGGTTTTGTAACATCACTGCAGGCGTTGTTGCCGAGGGTGAGCCCCTGTCTCTAATATCATCCCAAATCCCAGGTGTAGCCTTTCACCACTGTGCTTTTCAGAGCAAGCAATCAAGTAGAAGTTGCTTTTTCTCTACGCACCACAAACCACACACACATCCCAAAGCAGGAAGATGATTGGGTTCCTCTCTATCAGATGTCTACTTCTGCCTCCTAAAAAGCTGTATAACTCACAGAGAAAAAACATGTGCGGAGTCCTCATCCAGGGCTCGGTCTGGGGTAACTTGGATGATTTCTTCAGCTCCAAGCTGAGGGTCACAGGGTTGACACCCTGCTACTGATCTCTGTGATGGGACAAGAGGGTTGCATATGATTCACACAGCAAACAGCCTGCTTTCAAACAGCCTTTGTACTTTTCCAGTATGGCAATCTGTAAATCATTACGCACCCCCCCTTTGCCCAATCCACACAGGATGTGTGTCTGTGTCATCTCCCAGCTTGATAGCCTTCCTCTTTAGTGCAATCAATAAAAAACTCCTGCTTGCAGCTTTGGAAATTACTAGTCTATTGCCTGCTTCTAGCCAAGAGGGTGGGTGTCACATTCACAGATGTCCCACATCTGATGGGGTTGAGGCTAGAGGCATATGTTCTGTTGGCAGGTAGGGGGAGAGACCTGCTGTTGTAAAGTGGGTCCATCCACCCTGCCACAACTGTTCCTGGCTAACCCCAGCTTTCAGTGAGCCAGGAGCACCAGCAGTGTTTCGGGAAAAGCACGATTGTACGCACTCCACCACTGACATTTCTTCCTACCGACAGGCCATATTGTTTCTGTGGAAAGGAGAGGATTGCTCTAGGTATACTTATTTTGAATTGGGATCAAGTGTTGGATGCAATGAGCGTTTCCTGGTGCTTGTCACAGGTCTTACTTCAGGGAGAGGAGGGGGTGGACATATGTCAGGAGCGGTTTGAGTGTTTCTGATAGGCAGCAGCCTTTCTCCCTGATTCATGTCTGTGCAAGTAGCAAAGCTGTATTAGCTCCCTTGCTAGCTCCCAAAAAAAACAGGCAAAGCACTCATCATGACAGCTAAAGCTGTGACAGGCCACATCTTCCCCCAGGAACAGCACAGGAATAACAAGAATTTGAAGAGAAAGACCTGTGCAATTCCCCTGGTTTTGTGCTGCCTTCTACAGACAGTAACACCCAGTTCACGTCTTCAACCTCCACTTGATGTCCAATTTTATAACATTTCAGCATAAATCTTCATAGGTGTTCAACACCTTGAGCACGTTGGTTTTAACGGGAGGTGACTATAGAGCCAATTTTAGACAGTTGCTTAGGGCAGGGTGATGGAGGGAAATGGTCTTTTGAAAGGTAGTCTTGGTACTGTTGCTGCTGCAAAGAGAGAGTTTGGGTTCGGTGCTCAGATTTGGACTCAAAACAGCAAACCTACCTTCAATGCATGCTAGTGTTCATGGTCAATATATGTGTAACTTTCCTGGAGTAGCTTCCAGGATCTCCATACTAGTTTTGCCCTTTCCTTTATTTTGCCTCCACTTTCAAAGGTAACAAAGCCAGACCATTTATACTTGGGTGACGAAGTTCAGTTTAGCTATAACAGTGAGAAACCTTTTGCTGGGACTGCGTAGGTGATGTGCACATCTTTGAGATTCCTGGCTTTGTACGTCAGCGGATAGTAACCACAGATGTTTCCACAGGGATAATATAAATAGATCAATGTATGTAACTACCATCCGTTCAGAAAAAAATATTGGAGGTGTTTGTGTTATAAGCTGTGTTGAGCTCATTGTAAAGATTTTGGGATAGAACTTGAGAAGTTTCAAGTACCGTAATCTTAAGAGAATTTCCCCACATAGGAACTGGATGTTCACCTGTGTTTATTTGTCACTCTTCCTGGAGTTTTACATGGGATTCAAATCTGTTTTTTAGATAAAAATCAGTGATAAAGGTAATGGTATTGAGAGTGTGGCCTATGGTGATTAGCCATGATCTGTTTGTGATGATATCTGCTTGCATCCCCAATATGCAATGTATTCGAATCCTCTTTGAGCCTCTTTTCATCCTTTTGTTCAACAGAGAAGTAACGGAGTAAGTACGAGTGTACCACGAGTGCTGTTGTATCAGCTGACGTAAGAGACTGTGACTTGCTCTTTCATTTTCTTGGTCAAGCTGGGACAATATGTAACCGGGTATTATGCCGTATTTATTCTTCGTCTCACAGAAGAAAAGGCTATGTTAACTCTTTTGTGCTGGTAAAATTCTTGCGGATAAAAACAAGTGACAAAACTCTTTGAAGTTAATAATTCCAGTACAAGTTGTAGGCGCGTCACAGGCATTGCTTTTGTACGTTATATGTGCTAAAGAACAATAGTTTTGTTCAAATGTGGTGGTTTCCCTCTGAGAACTATTTTCTCTATTTCAAAGAACACTATCTATCATTATGACGTGCTCCAGAGCGGAGGCCCAAGCCAAGCAAACCCAGCAACAGCAGAGTCAGCAGAAGGTTAGAATGTGGGGCAGACGATGACTTAAAATCCCAAAAGAGTCTTCTGCAGGCACCCTTTTTTATACTAGATATCATTGGTTAAATAGTTGCTGTGAAGTTAGTGCACACTAATGTGAAATTGTTTAGCTTTGCTGTGAGTACACTTTGCTGACCTCCAACTTAGGAGCTACAGTGAATGTCATGAGCTGCAGTGAGTTGTTCAGGCCTTCTGCAGTGATCTGCTTAGGCACTGAAGCAGCTGACCCATAGATATGCCCAAATAGCAGGTTTATAGCAAATACACCTGATCAGAAGTGAAAAGATGAATCCTCATCTCTAAAATACAGGACAGTTGCCAACAAGTTTTAGAATTTTCTCTGCAGAGCTAAGGGACTTGGAATGCAACTTCCTAAAAGTGATGAATCAGTTCTGATGATTGATACAAGGCTCTAAGTTTCCTGAAGGTTTTCAAAGGTTTCTGAAATGTTTCTGAAATATTCCAGTAATTGGTGTTTTACAATATTAGAAATCCTGCCAAGCTGTCTAATTAAATACAGCCATCGTTGCTTCTCAAAACTGAAATTAACTACTTAGTTTGATGTATTGTGAGCCCTCTTACATAGGTGGATAATTCCAGCTCCACAAGGAGTTTCAGTCACCTAGTTTCTCAGTTCAGTGGATGTACAATTGAATCATTTCTGCTTAATGGGTGACTGGACTAAGTGGTTTGAAAGTAATTAGCAAACCCAGTGGATCTGATATTGCAGTGTATGATCAGCATTTTATCAGGAACTACTTATTTCCTGTGGAACACTGCAGTCGACTTCTCAACAAATTTGGAAGGCAACTCGTTGCTCCTTCTTCCAAGGAAGCTAATCAAGAAGTGGTTGCACCATCCCAGGCGTGTTTTGAATTGTGATAAAGCGATCACAGATGATTTTAAAGGCATTTTCAGAAAGTCTATTCTTTATTAATATTGGATGTTCTATTTGGTCACTTTTAAGAAAGCAGTATTTGACTTCTTACAGACGCAGACTATTTTGTATCTACTAATGCATTTTAAACTTGGTGCACAGTGGTTAATGGGATATGCTTCCACTCCAGAGCAATTCAGATTGATTTTGTTTCTACTTCAGAAATATATTACAGCAGACTCACAGTATATTAAAAGTGTTCGGTGTGTTGAGATGAACTAGCCTCGTGGTCTTTGCAGCTTCTAATGGGAGCTCAGTACACTTAGAGGAGTGGTGATTGATTGCCTGGTGCTCAGGCTAATTGATGTGGCACTGAGTTAGTCAGAAGCTCTCAGCTCCATCAAAATCACACATGACATTGCTCCAGTGCCTCTTAATATTGACTGCGTAGTTCATATGATAAAAGCAGCATGTTTTGGAGGAGACTTCCAGAGCTGAGTGAACCTTCCTTCAGCATCATTTACATTCTTTCCAGAAAGGCTTCCTGCCTGGAGTAGTATTACTCCTCCGCTGGAAATTTTTTAAAAGGATGTTCTCAGGTCTGTTTATTTTTTATGGGTTTGGATGCTGTCACTGAGATCCTGTGAGATCAGAAGAAAGGAATGAAAGTGGCCACAGATGACACTTGAGCTATTTCCACAGCTGGATGCACACCAGCCAGAGTAGGCGGTCCTCTGCAGATGAATTTGTTCGTTCAAGTACATGATACAAAACATCTGTTACAATGAGAACAAACAAAAACAATGTGCCTTTGAAGACTGCGATTTGTTGGGAGCTGCTTGCAAGGGTGCTGAATGAGGCAGTTGTCAGCAAGGAAACATTTGTAGGCTTGCCCTTGTGTGAACTAAAGCAAAACTACACAGTAAAAATCTCTAAAATCAATCAAGCAAAAAGACCTGCTTTTCCTGAATTTTGTTACTCTGATCCCTGATACGGCAATGGGGAGAGAGAGAGCCCTTCTGCACCAAATGTTTTTTATACCCTAAACCACTTTTAATGCAATGGTATAATTCCAGCTGGGTGGCTGTAAAAACTTAGAAGCTGCACTGGTACAGTAACTGTTATTCTGTCAGTCGTTCCCCGCACTGCTTTATTACCAGCTGTCTTGAAGTGCAGTAGACATTTTTCATTGTCACTGCCACCTGATGACAAATAAAACCTTCAAAATGGTTTTGCTCTCAGGAGTAGCTCACGGCTCCTAGCCAGAAGTAGACCTTTCACATCACCTTAATGAGCAGAAGTGATCCAAACATTCCCACCCCATTTTACTCTTATGAGGCAGTTACTTTTGGCTGCCTTTGATTTTTTTCTCGCAGTTGAGCTGATGAGGAAGTAGGAATATAGATATTTTTCGACTAAACAAACATGCTGTGTGTATAAAGGCTGAAGACAGGTCAATCAAAGACAGGTGTTTATCAGTTATTACAGGGCAGTATTGTTCTTACAGACAGTTTAAAGAAAATGCAATACTCCTAACAGCATTTTAGCCATGGTAAGGATGAATTAGATACAGGTATATATCAAAGCACCAGTACCTCTCTTTTTTTTTTTTTTCCCCCTAAAGTGAGCTTACTAACTAGCATACAGATTTGATAGATGAGAACCATTTCCTATATCCATAATAGGAAAAGACAGCACTACCAGAGCATGCTCCCAAAGACGGTTTGTGCCCAGTCTGCGTGTGCAAGTAAGATAGACAGCAGTAGTAAGAGAAATAAATAGAAGTTAATCCTTTAGATCAAGTAAGTAGGAGGGATATGTGATTTTGTACCTGCAGATCCTTTAGTTCTTTCCCCGCTGATGGCCCACTGTGTCTGCACAAGGCAGCTACATTTTTTTTTTAAGGCTTAACAACTGAAAACAGAGTTCCCTGGGTTTCAGGGTATCAGATGGGCCATTGTGAGAAGGGCATCTTTCCTGGCTTTGCATCTGTGATCCAGTGGTGGGTGTCAGAAGAAGTGAGAAGCTGCTGAGGAAACAAAGTTAAACAAGGTTCTTGTTTAGTTCAATTGATTCAAGTTTATGCTTTCCTGATGAGCAGGGTGTCTGATTGTATACGTAGTCATAGTTTATTATAGCTGTACAAGACAATTATGTTAATCTTACTTTTATTTCCTAATATTCTTTGATCTCATACACATCAAAGATATAAAATTTTAGTCTTTTTGGTAATTAGCTAGAAAGCAAATATGTTGTCTGTCGGTACAAAGGATACAAAGCACAAGAAATTGTCCTGGGGGCAGTCTAGATTCTAGTCTCATTTTTTTTCTCCTCATCAGATTTTTATTTCCCTTTCATCAGTTGCCTCAGCCATTAAATAAATGTACTGGAAGTAAACTTTGCTGTTGTGAAATTCATTCAGTTTTTTAAACCACCTAGTCACTCAGTATGGATCCTCAATTGAGGAAGAACTATTTGGTACATCAAACAAAAATGTACATCAATGTTTCCCAAACTTTCAACAACCCCTTGCTGTCTGTATTGACAAAGGTTTCATGCTTCCTTGCTGTTAGTTTTAAGCAGAGGAGGGCTAATGCTGTGCACAGTTCTGATTTAGTTCACCCATTATAGTCCAAAGGCTTTGATTCCTAACTTGTGATTAGTGCTCTGGTCAAGAACAGCAAATGAGTATCTGCTAAATTATTTGGCTCTGTAGTTGCTCTTCAAAGCTGTCTTTCTGGAAGGAGAAAATGCATGGGGATTATTTTACAATTTCTGCAGCGAATCTCTGCATCAGTACTTTATGCCTACAGCTGTTGGATTTATACGTTGCAAATTATTCTGAGGATTGACCCCTCCCCTCACTTTTGTTCATGAATTGCAAAGAGGTCATTATCTTCATAAATTTGTTTACTGTCCAAAACTTTTGTATGAATAATTTATGGCAATATTTCAGCCTAAGGATTGTTCTCAGTGTGCATAACAAATATTTATTAGATGGTTTCATACTGGAAGTTGTTATTAGACTTGCGGCCTTCCTGTTCTCAGGTTGGCTGTCCTTATCTTTATTAATTAATTCAACCTCTAGACAAGATGACTGTCTTGCCATAAAACAGGATTTTGTTTCTTAATTAAGCAAGTCTGCAGGCAGCCATAGGCTGCTTGTATGGCAAGTAGTGCAGAAAATAAAAACATGACAAAATTTAAAATTGGGTTGTTGATTTAAAAAAATCACTGTATTACAGTCTGAGTCTGAAAACAGGAGCAAAATAATCTCTGCTTGCGATAATTAATTAATGACAATCTGTCTGTAGTAAAAAAATCTATTGGATACCTGCATAGTAACATACGGTTTGGCGTCTGTCTCTGAGGATTAAAACAATGTGAAATCCTGGTAGGATTCAAATTGGTGACAAAACTCTGATTTTGGTGGGGCCAGGATTTCAGGCCAAATTTTTCAAATTCGCTAAACTAAGATCAGTATGTTACTGTGATTGTTGGATTCTGGAGGTTTTAACCATTGAAATTGCAAGCTAAAAATTTATCCTCATCTAGTTCCAATTTTATGCTTCAAGTCTTTGCATTTCTGCATTACTTCCCTGCCTTTATAATCATTTGCAATGATACAGGGCTGAAACACCACAAGACATGGTCTTTCATGATACTGCAATTCCTCGACAGTAGACGTAGTACCAGAAAATATCACAAGAAATATTACCAGAAAACCATTTCATGTACTTTTCAGTCCCACAAATGGATTTTCTGGGTGCCTGGAAAAGCCACTGCAGAACAGAAATATGGCTGCCAAGAGGTTGGCCTCTACTGGAGTTTATCGAAACATCTGCTGCTAGTTACATTGTGTCTTTTGATGTCAAAGACAAAACAAGGGTTTGTTTGGTTTTTGGAGGAAGGGGGTTCATATGGAATGAAGACTCACAAGCATGCAGTGCAGAGTCCAGCCCTCGAGTCCCCGTCACTCTGGTATTAATTACAGCACTATTTTTCCTATCCACACAGCTCTCAAGAAAAGATGGGAGTATTACTCATTTGCCTATCATCTCATTCCTATTTATCTTCCTTTGGATGTTGCTTGTTTCCTTTTCCTCTGAAGCTACCCCTTGCCTCTAGCTACGACTGACAAGACTATTACATATACAGTACTCTGTGAATAATAAAAATTGGCTTTGTGGGAAGAATCAAATAATAACTCTAAAACTTGTCTTGAAGTGAAAATGTGCAGAGGGAGAGGGTAGTGACATGGAAAAAGTTGTGAAAATGTTGTTTTGACTGTACTCCAGGAGAGAACTTAGGGAGTGGGGAGAGGGTGAGAAGAAGAACAAAGACAAAATGTCTATAATCTTTCTGTTTTCATTTCTGGGTTATTGAACTAATTTTAAGCTTTTTTTTCCTTCAGATTTAGATAAATTCTGAAATGACATGTCATTTTGAAATATGGTGGAAATATTGCATTTTGACAGCTCCAATTTTTTCATTCTTTTGGTCACAATTATGTGCCACATGTGACCTGAATTCACAGGATGTTTTATTCTCCCTCAAAGTGTTTTTTCCAAATAATTTACTGTTCATCTCAGCAATATGTGTATACCATCCAGATGGCCTTTTTTTCTCTAGCTTATACTATGATTTATTCCTCCAAAGCATAGAGATCTTCTTACCTTTGTGTAAAAGATGTCTCCCTGAACTTATGGCAGACTCAGATGCCCAATCTGTGCTTCCCAGAAAGCTAATCATCCAGTTTGACTCAAAGACTCACTCTGGTACATTGACCACAGCAGTGGGCCACCAGTTTATTCTTTTCTGGCTGCAGAGCAAGGTGCTCTCTGTTGTCTGAGACATTTTCACAGCAGTATTTGGTAGCAGATGATTCCTAGTCAGCTGCCCTGTATCCTGAAGAACTGACTTCTGTTGGGTTAGTGTAAATGCAGGTTTTAGAAAAAGACCTTGACAATTCTTGAGCTGCTCTTTCTTGGCTTGTCCTTGGGACCTCTGAAATGAGTGTTGACCGCAATGGTGGTTTGACTTCTAGATGCCAGAGAAAATAAAACAGACGTAAAGATTTTTTACAGAGAAAACTGAGTACCTCTACAACATTCAAATAGCTGAAAGATATTAAGGAAAGCAGCCCAGAGAAACATCTTTGACTTCAACCTAAAATACTGCAAATCAGACTGTGTGTGGAGGACACAAGCCATAAAGAATGTCTGCATCATATGTCAGGATCTGGCTGCTGTGTGTTCACATGGGCTTGTACACAGTGACTGGTAGAAAATGGTGGTGCACCAAAAAGCTATAATAAATCAAAGCTTTTCTTATATATTACTGCAGTGTGTAGTGAACCAGAGAGACTTACCTAATTTACTCCAATAAATCCATTCAAAGTAGAAAACTGAAGCAGCAACCTTGGACTTCATTTGTCCATATTGCTTTGGCTACCCTTTTGGCTGCTCTGGTTCATGACAAAAGGCTGCATTCAAGCAAGCAGCCTGATTCTGAGAAATGCAGAACTCTGCATTCATCTGCTTGTGCAAAAATTGACTACTGTTTTGGGGCAGGTTGAAATGGATTATAATTTGATGCAAATAGCAAGAGGTTGCCATCTACTAATGTAGAGAGAGGTAATAATAAAGTATTTGGTCATGCTAGGCATACGGTAACTGAGGAGCTGAAAAAGTACTTTGCCGTGTGCTTTCTGCCTTCATTTAACCAGTGTCACCAGAATTCCTTTTAAACTGGTAACATGATGGGATGGATGTGGTCCATTCACTAATGTGGAAAATGGACTCTTTTGGGATCATTAACCAGTTAACAACTTTCTGATGAAACAGAGTGCCCTGAAAAGACACAGTAGCAATGGACTCATGATGAACACCCTCTGTAGACTGAGCAGGGTGCGGGGCAGTGAGCGTGAAAGCCTCTACCCTCTGTGCCATCAGTGGTCTTCACCTTGGAGCTAACCCACGGGGGTCCAGCTGTGGGGATGCATTCCCCCAGCTTTTGCAATCCTTGGGAAGTCTTCTGGACATCACCAGTTGCGGTAATGTATTTTTGTGATGGAGAGTTTCTCTGTGGGTAGCTGGTGCCTGGACGTAACAGAACAGCTGTGGCTTGATAATGACTTTCAGTCCCAGCAATGACTGAACCTGGTGACCCAGCTTTGAGACTCCCTATTCTGTTACCAGTCCTCTGAGCCACTCTGTTCCCACCATGTACTTTCAACATATTTAACATGTTACAGCTGTGCTTGCTGCTATACAATAGTTAAGAGGACTGCCAGCATTTCCAGTATGAACTCATATTTTAAGGATAATAACTCAGCTATAAAAATGTGCTCTAGGCTGAAACTTTATAAGGAAGATCTCAGCCCAAGAGTGACTTTATCTGGACAAAAAAAAAAAAGGGAAAATATGTCAATTTAGTCATTCTTAATCAGTACAGATGTATTAAAAAGAAAATAAGTAATCCTTGCCAGATCAGTTATTTGCTTTTTTCTTCTTTTTAGACTAACAGCCAAAGTCTACACCTTTTTGAACTTTTCACGTCTACTTTTTAGACTAGATGGACCACTTGCACAAGGAAGTTTTACTCACAAGGGTCAGTTTTAAAGTGCTTTTCCTCAATATCTTAGTCGTCTTTTAAAAGACAAAGTATGGAAGCTAGACATTTTCTATTAAAAAAAAATATTTTAAGGTAGACATTATTTTAAGCTAGACATTTTCTATTATTTACTTCAAATCTTCTCAGCATGAATCGAGGTAAAATGTTTCCTTTTCTTGATTAATTTGGACTGGAGTGTGTGATCGAAACCACCTGTTCTCTTTGGGCCTGCAATGGCGATGACCCAGGCTGTATGCCAGTCTGAATGCTGGTGGACTTGGGAAAGTTCAAATGTAGATCCAGACCCATCCCAGAACCCTGCTAACAGACCAGCTCCTGAGTCCTCTCTATATCACACAGTTTGTAAAGCACTTAGAGGTCTTTGGTAGAAGGGGGACTTATAAATGTCAAACATTTATTGTAATACACAGGCTGGTTTCACTGGAAGTACCTTAAAGTAAATGAGAACTTAAAATATCACATTATTATTTATGTGTTCACCCTCTGTAGACTCCTGTTTTCTAACTGTTGACAGAAAACTGTGGACTTGAGTTTTATTTCATTTGCATCCGTTGTACTTTACTGTTTTAAATGTGGTTGCCTTTGAATTACCTGCCCTGTGTGCTTGCTGCTGTCAGCTTTACTGGCTTATTGTGGCCTCATACATCAGAAACATAATTCTTAGGTAAGAATGTTTTTGCAGCCACAGTTTCTCCAGAATGTGCCTAGCTTCCCAGGTGTCACTGAGAGCATCATCCAAGGATGGTGGAGTTGTCCAGGTGCAGCAAAAAACACATGTTGGTGGCAGTTGGCTTGTATGGAGTTAAGTCCAAGCAGCAATTGGTCTGGTTAGAGTCGGAAAAAACATAGTTAAAATTTCTAGAGGCACGAGTGAGGCGTAGGCTCACATTACTTCTAATGATGGAATATAAGGTAAGAAGGTACTATTGAAAATTTGTTCCTATGTCTTGGTCTAGAGGTCTGTCACAAAGCTGGCACTGCCAGGTAGCCAGCTTGAACCAGTTAAAGGACAAAGCCCGATACAGAATGGAGTGGATTTCACCCATAGCCTCCCCTGAGTGGTTATGATTCCAGAAAATGAAATGCAATTTGGGAACCAGGGCAGGTCATTTAGGCTCTGAAAACTTGTGGTTTTAAATGAGAGGAAAGGCGGGGCTGGAATAGTTTTCTTTCTGTTGCTGCATGAGAAAGGGCTTTGTTTAACATGACAGATTAAAATCCAACAGGGCATGACAGGGATACAAATTTCTGTATTGTCCTCTCTAATAAGGAGACATTTCTAGGTTTCAAGATCAGAATGAACCACTGTGATCTAGAACTGATTGATACATAACATGAACTGTGGCTTAGTACAGGATTTCCCCCATCTATCAACTTCAAGTCTAAAATCAATTATTGAACAGAAGCATATCTTGAGAAAAACGTCCTTACCCATTCAGAGTTTCATTCCCAGCATCTTGGGCTATCTGTTTCCTAATAGGTAGGGTAGGAGGGATTCCTGAGAAGATTATGTGGGTATTACTGCCCCTCATCACCCTTCCAGAACTTAAAATTATTTAACTTCAGAAAATGGGATGGGGAGGGAAAGGACATGGTTTTCTCACCTTCCATACCTTTAATCTTCCTTTGTGCAGGAGCTACACAAAAAGGAGTTTAGACATAAGCAGCAGATGAGAGTGCTCCACAGTGTGCTGTTATGGAAGGTGGACACCAGTTTTGTAGCTGAATTCAACAGCGATGCAGCAGTATCAGCCTCAGCATTTCAAGGTGGTTCCATCCTGGCTCCATGCAGCTGGATACTTGGATCACATGGCAGCCCTGGCATCAGCATGGCTCTCAGAGTGCAGCTTAGATTTAGGTCTGACCTGAGAGTTAGCTCTGAATTGCTCAGGAGTTACCTTTGGCTCAACATTGCAAGGGACACCATGCAGTCCATGAGCAACTGTGTAAAGCATTTGCACTTGTATTGACCATCACTAGTAAATCCTGACTTGCAAGTACCTGTCTGATCTTGGACTTGCAGGGAGTCATCCTGATATCTACACATCCCTTGACCATTCTTCCCATTGTCCTCTCAAGGATCAGAGATAGCACAGAGGAGCACTCTGCTGTCTGCCACTCTGGCACCTCATGTATCTCCTTGGTGCTTCGCTCAGTGATAACACCTCACTTTTCTTAAAGCTGAAGATATTTCAGAAATTTCCATCTGAGACTGATTGTGGTTAGGTCCTTCTAGTGTTGTGGAGTTGACACCATGCACAGCCATGCCTTTTTCCTCTGGCTGCAGTTGTGTCGGATGTCATTTTGTCATCTTACCTCTGGTGGGTACATAGGGTTATATCACCTGCCTGCTTTTCTGTTTGTGTTTTTTTGTTTGTTTGTTTGTTTGTTTGTTTTTTCTCTTGTTGGTAGCCAGTTCCTCAGCATTGCTGATGTCTCCCAGTGTCAGTGTTTGTCCTTCTAATGAGTGAATCTTTTCTTCTAGCACAGCCACTAGATTGCAGTTCACGCAGTGTGACTCCCTCCTGATTTCAGGCAGGAGATGAAACAGAGCACATCTGCTACAGGTCACAGCTGCTGTCCTGTCACTGGCCATCGTGTTGAGGCTGGAAGTGCACGTAGAAGAAATGTCACAGACAGTTCCTCCCCAAACCCAGTTAGCCACTCTCTGTGCCTGGCAAATGACCTATGTACTAAATCTCACCAGAAAAGCAGACATCAACAGCGCAGTGTCTCAGACATTTGGTCTGATCAGATGTCTGTTGTCATGACTTCATGGAGACACACAGACATAGAGGGCTGCCTCACCTTGCCCGGAAGGCTTGAGACCCAGGGATAGTCAAGGTCCTACCACACTAAACACACTGCATTTGCCTTTATGTCACCAATCTGCTTGGCTCCTCTGCACAAGCTCTGGAGGCTAATCTTGCTGTTAGGCATTTTTTCTTGTATTTTGAGCATATTTGCTTGAGTAAAATAAAATAAGCAAGTGTTTTCAGCCAATAACAGAAGCTCAATAACTCATCATTTATTAAATGTTGCTCATAAATAAGATGTTTTAAAACCTGTCACTGTTGCTTTTGGTTACTTTTGTCATAATAAATCCTGGACCGAGAGTTTCAAACATCAGAAAGATTATCCAGATGTTGAGAAAACAACGTGGCCTGAGTGGATGTAATAGAAATGGCAGTATCATTTGTCTTCCTATATGCAATTATATGTGTGTATATGTGTGTGTATATATATATGTAAGATCAGGCTATTGAGGATACAAATGTGCGCATCCTTTTTGAAAGTTTCATTTGAACCCAAGAAGGCAGGGAAGTGAAATTTTAGGCTATACACTGATTCTGACTCATATTTTAATTGTACTGCTTAATAATTTCCATTTTGCACCTTGTTAGAACTAGAATGTGCCATCAAGTCAATTTTCACCCCTGGTTATAGTCATGAAGGGAAGGAACACAGCGGAACTGTTTGGAGAGGAAATATTTAGCTTTAATAGATGAAACGCTAATGTTAAAAAAAACTAGTCCACAGGAAAGAAACTCCTGATTCCCATTTATTAGGATGGCACATCAGTCACTGGGAGACAGTAGATGAAGGAATTCGCCCACATCAGAAAATACATGTAAGAACATAAACAGAATGGAATAGCCAAGCACAACACTTTAGCATGCGTCATATACTAATTAGGTATGGATCAGGAGTTCTGTGCAGGAAATAAAGATTTGTTTTCACTAATAGTGTTGAGGTTTTGAAATCTGTACTTATTTTGACATGGAATGAAAAGACCTTTGGATGTTTTTTGTGAAATCTGATAGTGGGAAGGGCAGGAGAAGATTTGTTCTGTATATTCCAGTGGTTATGTCCTAGGCAAATCACAAACTCTGTCTTTCCTCTTTATCTTCTGAGGATGCTAAGCCTTATGTGAACATTGTGAGGATGCTTTTGTTAGTGATGGCTGTTCTTGACAGAGCAAAAGCACTGTGTACATGGATTTGACATTTGAAACCGGCATATAGCCAAGTGCACTTATAAAATGAAGGGTGGGAAGAAAACGAAATGTGATTTTTGTTCCCCTCTAGAATATGTCAGAAGAGGGAGCAAGAGCTGTCTATAGCCTCTTTGCCTGCTCCAGCACTTGCTGGAACGAATGCCCACTGCAGCAGGTCATTTCCTATCTGCTGTGTGCTCCTTCCTGTTAGCAGGCCCCAGCAAAACTACTCCTGTTTATTCAGGCACATAATATCAGTAATTTTATTTTATTCATGGGGCAAGTTGGAGAAGGGTATGAAAAACTGCTATTTCTTTCACAGTCTAGAGAGAGCACATGGGCTTCTGGTCCAGCCTGCATGTGAGACAGTAAAGGCAAAGATACAGCATGAGGCTCTGAAACTCTGCTGCAGAGTCCCCGTAGTAACTCAGGTATATTTTCCTGTCATAAGTATTGTCCTTTGGCTCAATGGCCTTTCTCCTGAGATCTTATTTTGGGTGGAAAGATTGAAGTCACCATGAAAAGTCACTTTGGGCACTGAGTGACGTGGGCAACCTTTTGTTTGCAACAGAAATTCTATCTGGTTTTTTTTTTAAGTCCCTTTGGATTAACAGAAAGTGGTATGCTATGGGACTCACTGGTTTTTCAGCTCTGGTAGGAGCATAAACTGCTGACATAATATCACAGCGGTATCCCTGATGTAATACATTTATTAACTTGTACCATATATACTTGCTGGTATTGCTTTATTTTTGCACACAGTTACTGAGATAAAACTCTGTCGCATCAACTGCTTTTTCTTTATCTCGTGATGTTCCCATTTCTATATCCTTTTAATCTGCATTTCTGCTTGTAGGCTAATATCTGTATATTATCAAAAGCTGTATTTTAAACTAGGAGACAGGATATATAGTTAAAGGCAATAAGAACAGTGGGAAAAAAAGCCATCAAAAGCCTTTGTTGTTGTTGTAGGAAGGGTGATACATAGACAAGGGTCACCTTTGTTCTTTATTTACCACACTATATTTGGATTCTTAATCCTTTAAGACCAGTTACCTCTGGGTAGTAACTTTCTTGGACCAATGACATATACTTTCAGCTGGAGAAAGAAGTTCACAAACATATGGAAGAAAAATTAGAAAGGGAAAGCAAATGTGCCCATTACTCCATGGAGATTCAACTAAAGTATGAAGGTGATGTCAGACAACAATTTGAATTTATGCCCAAAATTAGAAATACTACAACATGAGGTTGTTGTTTAGTACTTGACACAGAAACAGGACTTGGAGTTGGTGAGGGTCTGTATTAAGGTTTGCCCATGCCAAAGTTAAAGCTGCTTTAATTTGATGTAGACTTTGATCTTCCTGGTCATTTTACCCCATTTTTAGCAAGGTTTTAATTTCAACAATGTAATGAAATTAAACAAAATCCTAAAATTTGCAGAATCTACATTCTTAGAAGGTGTTTGCTGATCTTCACCATACTGAAATCATGATTTAATCTCTGATCAGCTAGTAAATGCCGAGGCAATTGGTAACTTTTCTTTGAAAAAGGGAAAATAGGTTTTCTCTTATTTGGAAATATAATCAGTTTTTATGGAATATCAACAAGTATCCCAAGAAAAGTTGATGATGTAGGGCAGAGAGGATTTCACAGCTACCTTCAGTCTTCCTACTATAGTCATGAAAGTTTGGCCACTTAACAGCCAGTTCAGAGTACTTCACCAGGCTCACTGCTCTGACAAGGGGACATTATTTTTTCTGCTGCTTGTAAGATTCAGACCAAGGATATGAGACAAGTCAATCTAGATAGAAGAGTAAATCAATAAAAATGTGGTCGTCATTTATTCAGTATGCAAAGAGAGTACCTTTATCTGCAAAAAAGTATGCATGTTGGGTTTTTTCATATTAATTCTTGATAGATACATCTGTCTGGTAAGTATAAGGAAAGTCATCCTTTCGTTCCCTTTAATAAAAACTCAAGAAACATGTTCTTGATAACATAAAGACATTCACTTGATAGTATGGTAATAACTTTTCAGATAGAAAGACCTGGTGCTTATATGACTGCACAGTGTGTCTGTAAACAGATTTGAAAAGTAACTTTGCTGCTGTAATGTTTATTGACTTTACATTGGCCAGTATTTACAAAGTAGAATTTTTAAGTATGCTTAACTTGCTAAAACTTCCTAAATAATGCAAAAGTAAACTGTAAAATAAGCAGATGCTTACTGTAAGCTGTAAAACTTTATTCATCTGGTATTTGTGCCTGAAGCCCAATATCAGTATTAGAATACTGGAATAAAACAGAAGCCTTTAATACAGTTCATTATTCTAGAAACCAGGACTAATTAATCCTTCCTCCCACTGGCCCCCAAGTGCATCTCTCAACTAGTGAACTCTGTTCCTAAAGCTCCCTAATACCCTTCTTATTTCTGATGTCACTCTCCCACCCTTCAAGGCACATAAGGTGGCATGTGTCATTGCACTAACATAAACCTTATTTCTAGTGATGCTTTTTGGTATTGGCAAGTACTTAAAGATAGTTTACTTAATATAATAAACAGGCTGTATTTAGTGCCCTTCCTGTGATTTCAGTTTTTTGCCATAGAGGGAATATACAGTGTTTGTAGCTGATAAAGTCAGGCTTCTTTTTTTGCCAGTGGTAGACTAGAAAATATTCTGAAATAAATCTATTTGCTTTCTTGTATGAAAGGAATGTCCATAATGGTTAGAACGTTTTAAATCAGCAAGGTCTTCCACATAAAGTGGACTTAAAGTCTATATGTCAGTTAACTTATTTTGGATTTATCGCACTGTTGCAAAAATCATGCGTTTCTTCTGTATCATTAGTTCCTTACCATTTGCCCTGTTAATCTTAATTTCTTTTAGAGCCAGTATAGCATCAACAGAATTGTATGACAAGTCATATGCCAAGACTATCTTGCCAAATTTAAAAGTCATTATAGTAACCAGTTTCTTGCAGGAATTATAAAAAAATTAATCATACTGAGGCAACAGGGCAGACCTAAATAATTGGCAGGCTAACTACTTGCTTTGGCGAACACAGTGGCAAAAACCTCATCATAATTTCTTCTACAGGTTTTTTTCAACTAAGCTGGGTCTTCAGTAGTGTTATGCTGTGCTAAGATGTCTCTCTATACAGTTTAGAAACTCAGTAAAATCAGACATCCAAACAGATGAAGACGAAAAATATGTTTGCTGTAGCCTTTGCCAGTCGTCAAGTGGATGTTTATCAGCAAATACCTATTATAAGCTAAAAAGAATCTAATTACTTTTAATATGATGGAAACATCTGATGCAAGGCATTGTTGTCTTCTTCAGCTAAATAAGTTGGATGCAGGAGGGAACACCAAGGACTAGGAAAAGGCTGAGGTGCTTCATGCCTTCTTTGCCTCAGTCTTCAATAGTCAGACTAGTTATCCTCAGGTTATTCAAATCCCTGAGCTGGCAGACGGGGACAAAGAGCAGAATAACCTTCCCACA
>NW_010098291.1:0-19620 GCF_000699245.1 Pterocles gutturalis
TGGTGGTGGTGGTCCTGACACCGAGACAGAAGGCTTCTGTAGTTTAGTTAGTTCATCAAAATGGAGGTTCTTCCCTTCTAGGACAGCATTGCCATAATGAAGTGATATGGCACTGTGCGTAATACCAAAAAGCTGAGGAAGTTTCTGTGATTTGGTCCCTTTTTGTTATCATAATTACTTCCAAGTGGAGCTTGTCATCTGGACATCTGAATAAGTGTAATCAGAAACCCAAATATAAGGACTTGTTGTACAGTTAGAGGCAACAAACATGCACCTGTAGTTGTTTTTGACCTGCAAATTATGGCTGTTAAACGGGCAGCATTTCTTAGTGAGAGCAAAACTCAAATCCAGCCTGATCCTTGGAACAGTCATTCCTTCTTACCGGGTTAGGACAGTGGGAATGGCACTAAATCTGTCTTCATGAGGCAGTTGTCCACAACCCTTGCCGTGAGAGGAACCTCACTAGGGTAAGTTTAAAACTGGAAAATCTAGTCAGAGGAAGGAGGAATGGACGTATATCTTGCCTTCTGTATGTGCTCCCCATTGGTGTAAGATTGACTGTGTCTCTGAGTTGACAGCAGAGTTACCGGACCTATTGAACAGTGTTTTCAAACCAGTAAAGTTCCAAAATGTGCTGGGAATAGTGTCTACACCATACCCTCCTTCTGTAAAGGGCTGGATTTACAGGAGGGACAGTACAGATTCAGACATGAATGTTCCGATTCTGTGGATTGAACTGTTGAGGGTTTTGGGTTTTTTTCCCCTGATGTTTTTCTTCATTTGGCTTCCAGGTTTCTGAGCCACTCAGACTATGTTTCAAGGTTGCTTTTTCGGTGAACATTAAAGCCAGACATTGCTTCAAGAAAAGGAAGGTGGAAGGTGAGTATCTTTCACGGGCCCTTGTTTGCCAGTGGTGGGTCTTTTTAAGAAAAAACGACAAGTAACACAATGGCTGTTAAGTTCTAAATAGCACAGGCTTGTATAGCACGGTTTGACCCTGGGTTAAGAGTCTAACCTAGCAATCAGTAGGTCAGTACTTCTACATGACAGGGAAGGATGTCTCCCAGTGACACCAGCACCTGGAAGCGGTGTGTTTGTGCTGGCTGAGCTAATTAGCACCTCACTGCTGTATTTATCCTGCAGCAAGTTTCAGGGCTGTCTTGTTTGTAGCTGGCTCAGGCATCTCTGCACCAGTCTGCACTGCACTGTGGGTGTATGAAGACACCTGCAGATCCTAAGGTAAAAGTAGAGACAAAGCAAATATCCTTTCGGAGAGTGGCAGATGTGCTTACAGGGTTTGGTTGTCACTTGGTACACAGAAGGTCAGTTTGGTACAATTTGTTTCTTCCCACTTCTGTTTTCACTCCCTCTGTGTCTATGAAATAATTTTATGCTCTCTCTGGATTTACCTTTTGAAAACTGGAGCTTCTGAGTTACATCACTAAGCAGCACAGTTTTCCTTGGTGCATTTTATTAAAGAATGCTAATAATATTCCGGGCTTCGTGCATCTGATTTGCTAGAAATGCCTGGAAAGAGTAATGTGTTACCTTGTTGCCAACTGCATCTGGCTTGACTCAATTAGTCTGGAGATAAAATTATGTTAATGAGATGGGCTTGCACAGACAGAAAAGCCTGTGGGTGAAGACGTGGGATTTTAAATAGGTTAGAGTCCTCATTTGTTTTTTTCTCTGAGAACCCTTTTTTCCTATAAAAACAGTTTGAGTAGAGAATTGTGCATTCTGTAAAAATATGAAAGTGTTTTTGAAGCTATAGAAGGAATATCAAAGTGTAAATCTATAGTTTATAGCTGAAGAATTATATATGTCATAAATAGTTTGTATAAAATCCTAATGAACTTGTATATGTTATTGTTACCTTTGTTCTCCACTTAAAAGCGCACTTCAGTTCCGCGTCCTACCCCTTTCTCCTTGCTGTAAACAAAGTCTTTCAGAAATACAAATACCTATTTTTTTTCCCCCAGACCTGTCAATAAAGGGCTGAAATTCCATTTCCTTCTACAGACTCACTTAATCTTCACATTCTCTATTATTTTAAACTATTTTTTTTTCTTCTCGGCCTTTATCTGTTTGGTTTGTTTTTTTTTTTTCTTTTGGGGGAGGGGAGGATTTCCTTTGCTTCTCACAACTGGGGTTGCCACATAACGTTTCCTTTCATCCGGGCATTTCAAGGTCATCCTCTGCTCATTTCTGAGATCTGGTGAAAGCTTTGCAAATTGATCAAGTATTGCCTGTCCGCAGAAATGCCAACTCTGCCAAACAGGATAAACCCACACAGATTTTACAACTCAGCAGTCATCTCCCTTTTGAATGTGATATTCGTGTTGAGAAGATGAATCTGTGTAAGCAGCAAAGGCAGTACTGTGGGGAAGGAAGAAATCAGTGTGGCACTTCTGCAGAAACTACATTCGTTAGAATAGTAATGAGGAGGAACAAACAGAGAGAAGCCTCCACCTCAGTCCTGCGGAATTAGGCTGAATTGCCTCTTCTGGAGCATGGTGGACGTGCACCACTGCCGGTGTGCCATGTGCTCCAGAACAGGAGCATGTCGAGAAAAAGCTAGAGCTGAACAGGGAGAAGCATCTGCGTTATGCTCAGCCTCCCTGCCTTGGTCCCTCCAGAAATACAACAGAGCTAACCTACACAGATCAAAAGCTGCTTGCGGAAAACTTCCTGAAAAGGTTAGCATTTGTTTTGTAGGCAGAGTCATATGTGATGGCTAAAGACGTATGAAAAGGCCTTGGCTGTGGTAGTGTTGTTGTGCTATCTGTTATTCTTGTCACCCTTGCTATGGGAGGGAAAAAAAATTACTTTAAAATTAGCTTTTATATGAGAGGGAAATTAGCACAATTATTGGAAATAGGATTGGGCAAAATATTATTTTCCCGTGTTATTTCTTGCTTGCATTACTAATAGTTGCCAGGGAAACCAACAGAACTCTAAACTCTTCTGCTAGAAAGGCAGCTATGGTTATAAACAAGGTCCTTTAAAGCTGTGCCTGCAGATTGTGAAAGAGTTAGTGGGGACCTGCCATGGATTCTGCTCCATGTCCTGGTGTCCTATATGCTCAATTGCCGTTAGATACAAAATGTTTATCCTGGTCAGTATTAAATGTGTGGGTTTTACAGGAAACAAAGCCCCAAATTATTCTGGTTTACCTCAAGAGGAATTACCATACACCAAGTGTGAAGTTTGCCTCTCTGGATTGTCACGTCGCGCTGGAGGCTTCTCCTATAATCCAGGATCTGTCAGTCTGCTGTGGTTTCCCTGGGAAACTGGATACCGTTCAGTAGTTTTAGCAACCTTTTAAAATGATAGCAAAGCAAATTGTAGCTCTCTTTGTACATGAGGTGTAACCGTTTTCCAAGAGGTTAAGCTTGGCTAACTGTTTGCCTTTCATCTACAAGGGCACTGCTTCTTATGTTTTACAACGTGTCCACCCCTGTCAGGCACAGTTATGAACCTTTGCACATCCATCATCAGACTTTCGGGAAAAAATGACAAAATTTGTACATAAATCTTTTTAAGGAACAGATGCTTATGAACTTTCTCTCACTTTGAATTTACAGGACTGACATTTATTACCTTACTGATTTCAGCTAAAGCCTATGAGGGAAATTGATTTAGGATGAAAACAGGTAATAATAGCTTGATTACAATAATTTTCAGCTTCAAAGGACCCTCATGTCCTTCTGCATTAAATAATGATCATAAAATCAATTTGTGTACCTCTGATTCCCATTTTGCTTTTTCTGAAGGTGATGTCCTTTGCAAAGGACACATTCTTTGTGGTGTTTTATTGCTTTAAATAGCACTTTCATTCCTTATTTGCTTGAATTTCTCAGTCCCAAGCCCAAATACATTCAGGCTGTTAACATAATCAAAGGCAATTAACAACTATGAGTGCTTCTTCCAGAAAGTGCCACAGACCACACACAAATTTTTGGTCCTTAAACAAGCTCTTTCTGGCTGTCACCAAGCCCATGTATTTTACCCTTTACAACTTACTCTTGGATTTGATTTCTGTCTTCTTAGTCCTGAAGAGGACAAACCTGATGCTCAGAGAAGCAGCAGTTGCAAGCTTATCTGTGACTGCTCATGGTGTCCAGATGTGACCAAAGTGTGTGCAGATGTGTCTAGCTACTTCACTGCTGGGTCTCCCAAGTCTTGTTAACAACATATCCTGGCATTTGGGAAGCTGTTTTGCCCACACTGAACTCCATGCCCTTCAGCCTCTGAGGCAGCTTGTCTACAAGGAGCTCTGTCTAGAAAAAATACGATGTTGGCACAGTCTATGTGCAGCGTTTGGACTTCTCGGCATAGGGAGGTTAAATGAATTACATGCAAGCATCAATGGGTTTTATTAGTTAGAATAAAATGGTTGCGTTTGAAATTTATGCATGTGTTAGGACAATAAAAAGATGGATTTTTAGCTGTATTTGTGTTGATGCCACTCATCAGTGTTGTATTTCAGTGTTTCTCACTTGGGAAATATCTTTAAAAGGCGGATAAGTGTTCTTACCTGCTTATTACAGAATGGTGAAAAGTAGTTAAAGATTATTTTGGTGTGACCAAGATGATAAGAACGAACTACTGTTCTCTGGTTCTCCAGTGTGTGTATTGGACATTTGACCAGCAGTGAAGCAGTAGGAACTGTTTCAGAGGAGAGCAGTGGCTGGCAGAGGAAAAACTTTTCACAAAGATCTGGAAGCAAACCATTCTGTCACATAAAATTCAAATGCAGACCTTGTGGAGCACAATACTCCTTTGTCAGGATTTTTGATACTTTAATTTTCAGCTATTTGATATTTAAAGAAATGTGCATTGAAGCTTTTGCCATCATGTGTTTTGATTCTTAACTGCATGTTCCTGCGAGTGAACTAGTGCAATTTTGTCTTTTTTCCACATGCATTTGGTTGTGCAGGTAGATTACAGACTAAAAGTTACTGATTGTGATTAGGTGGTATTTAAGTCTCAATATTGTTCTCGTCAATCAGTTTTCTTTTCAGCATCAGGTGTTCACATATATAGTAATTTTCTTTGGCATTGTTATGCAGTGATTCTTTGATTATAAATGCCCCAAGAATAAGGGGTTATATTAGGGAAGAACAGTTTACTTGAAGGACTGACATTCTTTTTTTCTCTAGTTTGATTTTTTAATGTCTGACAGTTTTGTTTGTCAATGGTTACGGCTAGGTGAGAACTACTGTGATAGCCCAATAGCTAAGATATATGTTTATTGCCATGTTAATTTATAATGAAATATGCTTTAGTGATCTGAGCATAATCCTTATGGGAAACATGGTAACTATTAATATACAAAGAAGTTATACTTTGGCATAGTTTTGGACCTCATCCTCTCAACAGAACTGTCAAAATAACAGTTTTTCTACCAAGCATGTCTAAATGTCATAATGTTTGTTGAAGAACCAAGAGCAAGGGGTTCCACCTAACATGTTTTTTTTCCTCACTGTTTGAAAAGCAAAACCTTAAGGGGACAACTTAATTGAAAAGGAAGGATATTTTCAAAATGAAAATTCCTTTTGGATTAAGAAATCAATATAGGTCATTCTAATAGACTCCCAGTTCACTTTGACTCTCAAAATAGAGAAAGTGTTAAAAATAAATCAAAAATTTATTTTTAAAAAATCTATTATTTTTGGCAAAATTACCAGGTTGTTCCACCTTGGCTATGATGTAGGATTTTGTCAGAAGGAGTTGGCTTCTTGAGGTACGCTATGCACTAAGACGAATTCTGCCATCTGTCTTCGTGAGTACTAAATATATTATCTGCATTTTTTAATTTTTTGTCTCGTGATGTAGATCTGTGGAAATGCAGTTCAAAATTCTTTGCCCAGTTGGCAAGCCTGCCTGATTTTGAAGGACTGACACGCTCCATTTATACCCCAGCTGTGATATGCAGTATTCAGTTGGACACTGCAAAATAAAGTAAAAGAATTACGAAACCATAAATGACAGTCCTCAAATTGGAAAATTATCATGTATCCCTTTAAATACAGAGATTTGATCCCAACCTTTTCATAGTTTTTCTCATACAAATTCGAGCACTTTGTCATCAAAAAGGACTTGTGTCCAGGTGTTCCCACCTGGAGACATGGTGACTAATTAGCACATTGGGCCACCTGTGTGCAGGTTGCCCTCCGTCAGGAGTCAGTAGTATCCACTTTCTGTGGAGTCCTCATTACGAGTGCCATATTATGGCGCGATGTGTGACAAATACAATATGACATATTGGATTACTCAATAGCCTTCTTACCTGCGGGTTGTATTTTTGTCAGATCTGTAATTATGAAGCATGGGAGAAAGGCAGGGGTTTACGGGTTTGGGGGATTTTACATGCCTGTTTTAACCTTAGGAGAGGCATAATCCTGTACCCCCTAACTTTCTTTAACCCCACATATAATCAGCTGCTCAGACATACAGAAATCATGACCATACATCGAAGATGTTGTCACTGCGATGCTCTTCCCTGGCCATGCCCCACTGGCCACTCTCACAGCTGTTTTGGCCCTTTGGCCTGACGCTGCACAACAGTTCTTATTATAACACCAAGATTACTTTAATCTCATGTATAATTCAACTTCACGTCTGATTTAATTCTGTTGCCTGTCCTGTGACCTTTCATGACTACCACATATGCCAGTCTTGATTCTTTTCAAGGCGTCCAGTTCCATCTCCTTTTCCATCTGTGGAAGGATCCCCAGTTGGCTAAATCTTTCTGTTAAGGGCTGCTCAGGGTACACTGCCAGAAGACTCTCTGGGGAACTGATCAAGGATAATTTATGGGGACCATTTTGCTTGGACCTTGATTCTTTCCAGTAGAAAAAAGTTTCAGGATTTAGTATGTATTTAGTCCTATTTTTATTACTACTGAGAAGGAACAGCATTAAAATCACTTATGCTCTAGAGTGGGTCAAATATCGTGGCTTTTTTTTTTCTTAAAGAAAAAAAGATAAATTAAAGTACTTTGGGTACCAGGATCATGCTGTCTGGAAAACTCATTATTATTTATTTGTCTCACTATTCCCTAAAAAGGCAATAATTAACTAATTTGATAGAAACTCTTGTAAGTTAAAGATGATGATGCTGTGTTTGTGGCATAATGACAAAGATGTTATCCTTTTCTGATGATGTGTCTTAATACCATTATATTCTTTCTTATAAACTAGAAAGCCAAGCTCTCTGTAAGGAGAGTGCTATGCTTTTTCTCATGATGTTACTTGTTCTGCCACTAGCAGCTCCCAGAATGCAGTATAGTCATATTTGTCAGGTAGCATTATAATTATACAGCCTGCATAAGAGTTCCTATTTTGCGTCCTTGCAAGTGTACAGCAATATTTTTCCTAAATTCATGTCCAGAAAAGGAAGAATAATGTCGCTTGTCAGGAGCTGATAAATCTTCAGCTTCTTCATTCACAGCCTGGCAATGCTTGATATTTTGTTGGGTTTTTTTACCTAATTAGTCTTCATGAGAGTCAGATTTTATCAAGAAAAGTATACCCTTGATCAGTCCCTAGGTACACAGTTTTACCCAAATATTTGATCCTTGGAACTGTGCCAGTACTGTCAGACTTAACGATTACTTGAAGTTTCTTTTACATATGTATGCCAAATTGTTCTTCTCATAGAATACTTATAGAACTATTTCTGCTATTCCCACAGCACCACTGAGTCACTTCTTACTGAATTTCTTACTGCACTGAATATTCATGAAAGCTTATGAAATATGACAATGTTTCTTCTAGAGGTGGTTCTTCCAGTGTCTTACTCATACAGTTTTACTTTCTTATGGGTTGCTTGTTGCAAATATTACTTTTTTCCTCTTACTTATGGTTGGATGATTCTTCAGAAGGAGAACATAAGACTGAAGAGCCATGATCATTGTCAAGTCTAATCCTTTGCTAGCCCAGATGATTAATACCTAATCCTTTCCCAAGTTTAGCAGACCTCAGTTTAAACTGTTTAGATGCCTTTGATACTCCTATTAGAATATTGTCTCAGAACATCATTATTACGACAGAAAAATTTCCAAAATAATTTTGCCCATGGCCAGTTAATACCTAGTTCTCTTGGTACACTAGGATGGAGAACTGAATACCTGAGCACCAACAGAAATGGAGTTACAACTTCCATTTCAGTATCCATTAGTAAGCTCCATTACTTTCAGCCCACATTTGTCATCTGCAATGTTGAGTCTGATGATGGTCATATAGAATATTATGTCCCGTGGGTATTTTGAACTTGATACAGCACTGTACTTTTTAATAGAGGTTGTGATGTGCAAAAATGGTGATTTTTCCTCTCATTTAAGCAAGTATTGTGTACCATTTCTGGAAGCTCCATGTACAGTGGCTTTTCTGGAGTGGCATAGCACGGCTTTTTAGATAGGATGTTGATGTTTGTTAGCAGCTCTTGCATTCTGGGTTGCATTAAAAACTGCAAGAGAAGAAGTAAATCTAAGACTATTTTCAGCTATACTCGAGTTTGATCGAAGGTCTCGAGAACAAGAATTCAATCACTGCTTCCTGCTTGTTTATCCCACATGTTTTATATGTGCTTTTTCACATAAACAGAAATGCTTAACAAATGAGTGATGAAAAAAGAAGTATCCCTGGCTCAGTACTCCAAATGTATTTTGCATTTTATTCAAAAGTCTCTAAAATTTTATTTTCTTTTTGTTGGTTTGATTTATTTATTTTTTAATCACAGCTTTATAAGTTCAGTATCTGGATGCTCCTTCTCCCAGAATACTCCAAATTTATTTTGCGTTTTATTCAAAGTCTCTAAAATTTTTTTCTTTTTGTTGGTTTGATTTATTTATTTTTTAATCACAGCTTTATAAGTTCAGTATCTGGATGCTCCTTCTCCCAGAATCAGTCTCATGACCCAGGACCCTTTAAGAACTCCCCTTGTTTTGAGATGAAGAGGAATGAGCAATAAAGTACAGTTCAGTAGAGTCAGATATAGCAATATTATTTCTCAGTGCTTATTGCTGTTTTTACCAATGCTGTTTAATTAGAAAATTTCAAGTAAATATAAAGCATACACCTCTAACATGCATTTCCTTCATAATGCATGAGAGAGACTCCTGCAGAAGAAGCCAGAATAGCAGAGGAACCTGGACAATGTTCATTCTTTGATTTATATCTGTTTCATTTTCCCTGAGCTTCTGAGGAGCTCAGTATCAGTTCTGTTTCTCTTATCTCTTTGACTAGCTTGAGTTAAATAAAAAACCTGTGTATTCCCAGAGATTCTACATAATAGACATAAATACACTGAAAAACTCCTATCTTGGTAATGGCTTCAGCCTCCCTGGCAAAATGCTAAAATGATATTGAAAATAAAACAGCAGAAAACAGGAAAAAGACTAAAAAAGAGTAGCAAATGGCAGAAACACTGTTTTTCTACAGAGACCAGTACAGACCAAATATCGACGAAGAAAGGGTCTAAAACAGTACTGCAGAAGTGCAATGAAGTATCAGAGTTAAGCAGCAACTGTGAAGGGTTCCCTTTCTGTAAAATGCTTGCAATGGTTTTCAAGATCCTGTCCTCTTCAAAGCTAGTTCCAGAAGTCAGTCTGCTTATGGGTTTAAGAAGAAAACAGGCCATGAATGTGTCCAAAAAAACAGAAATCAGGATGGACTCTATTTTGCTGTAATTCTGCAGGCATCTGATAGAGCAACCCTGTTTTGCACTTAAAACCATTCAATCCTTTGCTTTCCTCAGCTGATAACAGTTTTCCAGTTCCTATATGCTTTCAGAAAGTGAATAGACAGACTGGGGTGAAAGTCTGTGCCATGAGCAGGAGTTCGGTGAGGAGGCGTTCCAGCTAGGTGAGATCCAAGCATATAAATTCATACAAAACACCACTGTGTGGACTTTTCTGATCAGGACCAGATACAATCAATACCAAATTAACTTGGTACCAAGCCTAAATTAAGAAGCTTTGATTCTTGTCAAAAGATTATTAACTGTGGAATTGTGCCAAACCTTCGTGACTAGGCTCTCTCTGGATCTAAGGTCAGATGCCTGCAGACAACATTACAATTCCAACTTGTGCATTTACAATTTTGAGACTAATATGAGTAGAATGAGGTGCTTCAGCATCTGTCAGTACAAAAATTCCTTGTGTCTTCCTTGTGAAATTCATAGCACATGAGCATGTGTTCTGCTTGCAGTCACAGACATATGGAACAGAGGTGACTCAGCATTCCAACCTCACGATTAAAAATAACCAAAAAAAAAAAAAAAGAAGAAAAAGTTGTCCTCCTTTCCTCAATACCCCTTTTTTTCCCCAGAAAATCATAAGTTTGAAAAATAACAGGTTTGTGTTACCTTCCTCTGCCTTTTTTTATGTGTTTTGTTGTTGCTGTTGTTTTGTTTTGGTTTGGGTTTTTTTTTTGTGGTGGAATAAGAGTTAATTTGGGCTAAAGTTCTTGGATAATCACAGGAATTGAGAAACACCTTCTACTGTGATATTTGACAGCAGTGAAAACTGCTCAAGGTTATTCAACCCTCCAACCATTGACCTCTACATCTGATAAACATACAGTTGAAAAGTGGCAGCAGCAAGGAATTTGTCAAACTCAGCCAGAGAGCATTAGAAGAAACAACCTCTTCAATACTCCTCTGAAAAATCACTTTGTTAAAATGCCATCCCCTTACATGAAAAAAATAATCTCCTTATATGCATTCAGACATGTTATTTGGAAACAAAGTATTGTTTGGATTATGCTTTTGTTTAACTGATGAGCGAAAAATGCTGCTGGCTTGCTGGCTTGGTTTTGGGCTTTTTTTTTAAAATTTTTGTATATTCAACAACAGTGGTTTGTATTCTTCTGAGATACAGCTGCCAGTGGTGAGGCTTTCCTAGATAGCAGAGAGGATGTAATTTGTAGATATGTAGATCCTAGATTGATGAAAATTCAGTGACGCCTTTGGAAATGGAAGACAGGGAGGGTAGAGGAAGGATGGCAATTTCTTGTCCTCTCACCTGAAATTTTCTATACAGCTAGCTCGGGCCCTACCTTTATTGCACATACCCTCTAGCATGATTCATGCACATCTGAGGAAGACTGCCTTTCCTGCTAATCCTTCATACCCATTGAGCTTTTGGCCTCTTTACATAATGTAAGACAAAAATGTTCTATTAGTTTTGTAGAAGCTGGTCTGTAAGAAAGTGTACGAAAGTTCTAGGGTTTTAGTTTTCTTTTTTTTTTACATGAATCAGAAAACAACCAGTAGTTTGTATCAGTTCATTATGGTAGTGTTCAGCTTGTGACTACAATTTTAAATGAAATCCCTGAGATACTTTAGTGTCATATGGTGAGAAGTTGTATTTATGGCCAAGTTCTGCAGGCAAAGATAGCTCATTTTCCTGACAGGGTTGGTAGAGACAAAAGTCTGAAATGAGAGCTTTTCTGGTCAAAATACAGCCATCTGGAGCTTCTGTTTAATTAAAATAATTTTGTGAGATATTAGTATGAAGCTTCAGTGAAATGTATTCCTGTCCACTGTTTACCTTTCATTGTGTCCCTGTTTAAAAATGCTTATTGCAAATAGTGAAAAAAGCAGACATAATACAGTGTATCCAAACCAAACAGTTAGTGCATAACAAAATCAGGCAATTCTCATTACTATGGTGCAGCATTATTTTAAGAATTTGTAAAATACTTGCAAATAACAAATACATTTGATTAAAAAAGACCAGTATTCATTTATGAAAGATTCAATAAGGGATGAAGTGAAAAGGGATATTATTTTTAATGAATAGCTCTGTACTGATGCATCTTATTGGCTCCCTATAGCAACCAGCGCCTTCCCTAATTGATTTTTTAATACATTTTCTTCTTTTGAAAGAAATTAAATCTACTTTGCATATCCATCGTGCTTATTTTATACATCTTTAATAGATCAAATTGTTTTCATTAAGGTCTGCAATTATCTGTGACAGAAATGTTGACTAGATATAAATAAAACCCCTTGTTTGCATGTTGCTCTTAATTATGTGCTTTTGATTTTCATGGCACGCATTTTAGAAAACTTTAGAAAATGTAATTACTGATGAATGTCTGTGGTAGGGCATGATTATAGTTCAGTCTCTCTTATACAAGTATCTGAATTTGAATATAAATATTTTTCCTGTTGCTATTACATGAGCACTGGTACTAAAATTCCCAAGTAATGGCAATGCATATGTGTGTAAAGTTTTAGTTTGTGTCTGAAGTACGTTAACATCAAAATTAATTACACACAGAGAAAGACTTAAAGTGAAATAGTATCACTGCTGTACTTGTTGAAAGGCAGAACTTCTAGTTTGGAGGAAATTTTAACTTTCTTTCCATTCTCATCAAATCTGATGAAATCTTACCGTCTTAGATCGTGTTTGGCAATGGTGAAGTCTTAGTCATAGTCTAGTTAATATATTCCTATGCATTCACTTTTATAGAGAAGATCTTCATAAAGACAAAAATGCATGAGAGGAAGGCACCAAACAAATCCCAAAAGGCATATTTTTTGGTTCATTGTATGGACCATAGGTGTATCTACATTGTTATTGATGAAACCACAGCAATTTACACTGCTGGCTAGTTGTCCGTAAAGAGATGAAGGCAAAGAAATTCTCCACTGTGGCATTAGACAAGCTGGAAGAGGCAGGCTCCATATTAATTCTGCTTGCTCTTTAATTTCGAGAAGTCAGTTCTGAGCCTTATGGAGATGTTCAGGCAGGAGTTCTGTGTGATCTCAGAGTAGCTGAAGGGCATCAGATGCCCTATTTCTGCCACTGAGATGTGCCTCAGCAGCCAAGTAATAGATGATAAATCTCTAAAAGCATTTTTCAGTCATGCTTTTTTACCATATTCCTAAACCAACCACAAGATTTCAAAGAGCATAACAATCATTTGTACCAGAGGACTTTGCAGCATAAATGATACTGTAGAAACTCACTGTGCTGTCATTTGGACACAAATAATGGGGTGTGGAGCTGCACATATACAAAAAAAGAAAAAAAAAATCTTTATCGCATGGTACCACACAGGATGTGTAGTACAGAGTTACAATTGTAATAATCCATCACTGTCTCTCTGTATTGAAATTGAAAACAAAAAATATGATGTTTGGACTGCAAAAATAAAATTGAACACCTGTGGTATAGTTACATTATTGGGTTATATTGTAGCTGGTATGTCTGCAAAATTGAACTCTTTTTCTCTTCCACTTCAAATTTATTGCTGAGTAAATCAAAAGCCAGTTTGTGAAGATGAGGACCTGCCATTTTGTAACTAAAATGTTGTTTTATTCTGAGCAATTTGGGTGCATATTTATCATTCCCTGTGATGTTCCTTCTTGCAAAATACAGGCATCCTTCTGTCTTGTTTTTTGCTTGCTTTCTACCAAGGGGATAATTGCCTCACTGATGGCTTGCAAAAATTCTTTATTTATATTTGTAAACTGGAATCTGCCCATTTGTGCAATGGAGACTGAGTTTTATAGGCAGCATGCATGTGTACAAATTAGGGAGACGTGTGCATCCCCCAGTTCTAGACTGCTTCTAGCGGGCCTGCAGCCAGAAGTAGAGAGCAAGGTATGAGCTGTGATGTGCTTGAAAGGTGATCTTAATGGAAATGATTTGCTTATGGGCATGGGCAGTTGTAACTCTCAGGGAAAGCAGATGCTGTATTCTCCTTTAGGGTCAGTGGGTATAAAGGATGGTTTTGCTGTCACTGTTGCTGATGTTATCACCTAATGGAGTTTCAGCGTTACCCTAAGTGATCAGTCTGTTGCAGGGTTACACACTTCTGTCACATCCTGCTCACTGCTAAGGAGAGGATTGTTTTGTAAAGGCAAATTGATCTAAGTCATTATTAAACACTGTTTTGTCACTTTCTGTACATTAGCACCTTTTGCTTCAGCAACTGCCAAGAAGGTTGGAAAACATGACTTGCTTTATGAAGAAGAACAATGCTCATGCGCTTTGCATAAGGTCTTTAAAAAAAATGAAAAAAAAAAAAAAGAGAAGTGACTGATGACCACTGAAATAAGTTTCCCAGGAAAATGGGGTTATCTAAAACAGTAACCATACATTAATCAGATATGCCAGTTCTCATTTTTCTTTTCTATTTCTTTGTTTAGCTTTGTAGTGCTTAGAATATTTGCTGCATTGTTGGGGGTCTTTTACTGTTGAAAGAGTAGTGCAGTATTATTTTAATAGATTTCTGAGTACTTTTTTATGGATTTCTTCATTTGTTTTCTACTGCTTCATCCTGTGCTGGTATTTGCTAAGAGCATAGCATTCATGAAATCTGTCTTTGAATTAGTGACACATCTTTTCCTTTTCACTCCCTGATGTGGCAATGACATGAGGAGTTTGTCCTTCTGTTGTGGGTGTGCGGTTGCTGTAGAAATTTAATTTATGTGAAGTGGGGAAAACAATGTGTTGAAGAAACACTTTGTGCTTTTGGGAAGTCCTTTCCGTCTTGCACAAATATCATTTATTTTCTTCAGCACTTAATATTTTGTACGTAATGAGTCCATCAAGCCACTTCACAGGTAGGATATGACTCTACTCCATCTACGTTTGAGTGCATTTGAATTCACTCTTACCTCTTTTTGCAAGAACCCTATTATGACACCTTATATTACTAATCTGTGATGGGACAGATTACTTTAGAGTATTTCCAATACCCTTGGGCACTGGTTTTGGTCTGGGCAGCAATTTAGTTATATGTCAAGAGTTCAGACTTTTGTGTCTTGAAAGCAAAATGCAATGACCTTTTTTGGCAAGACTAGATGCTTGTTTGTCAGTTGTTTGGGGTGACACTAAGCTAAGGTTTTGGCTTTCTGGTATAAACGATTTTGCTGTTTCTTTGGTTGTTTGGGGGTAACCTTTTTTTTTTTTTTCACTTGTTTATTTTTTCTTAGTAATATACATATATAGCTTATATATTTTTGCCATGTCCTGTTTTACTAGGCACAATGACAGAGATCTTTTTGGTGGAAGGAAATATGACCATGGCACCTGTTTCATCTTTTTTTTATTACAGTTTTACTTCGCAAATCCCAGCGACAACAAAGCATACACATGTGTAGTCCCTGCCCAAAATGCTGTCCTGTTTCATCTGAAACATTCTATGATTCTATGAAAGTAGCTACAGTCTGTAATCTCTGCGGCAGACGATGAACAACAATGCAGCAGATGTGGAGGAGAAGGCAGGAATGAAGAATATCACAGTGTGTTGCACCTGCTCAGCTGTCAGCTCAGGCCTTCCCCAGTCCAGATGAGCCAAAATATTAAAGTTTTGAGTTATATGAAATTTTAAACAGAAGATGTGCATTCCAATAGGCAAACCCTAAGAATTTTTCTTTTAAAGAAAGATCCCCATTTCATATCTATTTTCTTTAAAGTAAGAAATTGGGAAGTGAATCTTTATACATACTCTATTTTTCCCAAATGTCTGTTGTTCAGGGTGAAATCTTAAACCATTTATTGGAAAGAACTGTTCTGATCAGATTCCATCAAAATGTGACTTTGAAAACCTGGTATCCACGGCAGGCCTGGGAGGTTCGTATATTCATTAAACAGCAGTTGTAAATGTTCACTGAAGTGCCTGAGTCATGCCACAGAGCAATACATCTCTTCCTCTACACTTGTAAAACCTCAGATTATGTTTTGGTAAACAGGCACATAAATGTGATTTGTTTATTTTTTGATCTTCTGAAAGATAAACAGTGTACCAGGATATGTCAAACATATTTGTGCCATTAAAAAATATTTTCTTCCAAGCAAATAAACAACTCTTTAAGACCTAGACCAGATACTTTTATTTATAAATTAGTTCTGAGGTAAACCTGGAAAAGTTCTTAGAATCACTAATGCAGGTAAGTTGTTAATTCTCATCAAAACCTCTTCAAAGCTCAGCTAGCATATCACCTGTGAAAATTTTGTTTTCTTTTTTTCTCAATCAGCATCTCAATAACACCACCGTTGCCCTGTTAGGACTAAAGTATGTATTTACCTTAGACTTTGCATACTATAAGAGGTTAACTCAGCTATTTGGTATATACAGTATTTTTTGTCCATAAGTTGTCCACTTGTTTGCATAAGTCTTCCCTGTCACCGGTGAGTAGACCATGCAGCAAAAGCTGATTATTTCCCTTCATTGAATCATTGATGGTACTCCATAATAATGAGACGACTTGTAGATAGAATATATTACATTACCACGTTAAACGGTTTGGTATATTGAACAGCACGACCTCAACAGGGATGTCCATGGGCTGAGCGGGATGATAACAGCAGCAAAGCAGAACAGGCCGATTTAACCACTATTTAAAGCAAATTTTCCAGCCCATCACTGAGTTCCCAGGGCTTATCTACAAATCAGGCAATGTCTCATTTAAAAAACATCATGCTGCAATATTGCATCTGTGGATAATTTCTGGTGCTTTTTAATCACAACAACTAAAGGCTGCTCATGATATTTTCCTAAGGGAGCAAAAAAGAGAAACAAGTGTGATCCTATACTGGTTGAGAGAAGATATCAGATCAGGTAGAGTTACGTCCTTACCGAGTACTGAATCTCACCCTGGTAATGAAGCAAAAGTGTCTTAGAAGTAGGACCACAGGGCTCCAGGGGGTGCTGGTGGGAGAATACAGTACAGCACTGAACCTTCTGTAGCTTGGTGTATTGAAAGATGCATGAAGAATTAACATTGCTCAGAGGGTGGACATTTGTGATGTAGAGGCAGCTGCAGGGAAATCCCCAGCATGTTTCTCTTGCTCTTCCAGATTGCAAAGAAGTCACTCAAAAGAGAAATGTAGAATTTGTGCAGAGGTGAAGTAGCCACAGATGGAGACTGGGAGGGTAAAGTAGCTGAGTGGGCAGGTTTGAGTACCCACAATTAGAGAGAAAATGGTGGAGAAATCTGGAGTTTTGTGCATATGTGAGGAGGAGCTTGAAACTGTCCTGAAGTGAGCCCAGTGAGATTTCAGTTTTATTCTTTTAATAATTTTAATCTCACTTCACTATCCATTCTATTATCTTGCTTGGGAATTTACAGCTCTTGATAAACAAGGTTTCTTTTCTGGTATTTGATGTAATTATCAGAGGAATGGAGTTCTGGCTCTCTGTCTTGGCTTTGTCTTATGACTTATGTCTCATGTAGTCATTGCACTCTCTCCAACGTGTACATGGAGAGTGTGGGAAACAATTTGTTTCTTGTGGGAAAGAATAAAAAAGTCAGCTTCAAGAAGGTAGCCTACTGAAACACCAGCCAAAGTAGTAACAGTCAGTGCTGTGGGAAGCCCCAGAGAAGGAACATCTGAATCTTGACGTTGAGCAGGCACAGGGAGGAGGGACCGTGAGTAGCCCACCTCCCAGGAGGTGATTCCTGGAGATGCTTTTACTTTCCGGCTTAGGAACTAGGTACAATTTTTCCATCTGGTTTTATTAAAGAATATTGAACCTTTTCCCCCACACATCTAGTTTCGTATTGTCACTGTTTCAACTGCACAATGGGGGGAAAAAAATTGCAGCAAAACTTCTTATATTGCATTTGTCCAAATTTTCAGCTTATCTAAGTTGCGCAGGATTCAGCTGATCTGCAGGAAGGAAGGGAAATGCTTGTGGTATTACAATCCATGAGATCTAGAATCTCTCTGGATTAATATAGAAACACAAGAAAAAGTCACTAGAGGTAGCCGCAAATGGCAGAGTCAAACCAATAATTTTTCAGGTTATTATGTGATTTGTAATATGCTCTTTTTTTTTTTTTTTTTTTTTTTTTTTTACCCTTGTTTTTTTTTTTTTTTTTCTCCCCCTAAACAGTCATCAGGCCTTAAAGGGTCTTTCCACAGAAAGCCCAGAGAATTAGCCAATTTATTGTTAAAAATATAATGTCAAAGTTGCCAAGTATTGTACCTGATGAAAGAGAAGGATATAGCTAAATGTCTTATCATTTACTGGAGATTACATTTTTAGCAAAATTTCTTCCCTTGCTTATGTTAGGGATCACAGTGCTTATGCTTGGTAAAATCTCACAGCAACAAAACCAAAATTTGTTCTAGATGTAATTGTTAAATCCACAGCACAGCTGCCAGAAGAAGTTGGAGAGTGAACTGAGCTGGGTTTTTTTTGCTTTATTTTGTTTTGTTTTTTGTGTTGTGTTGGTCATCACTAAGCCTGTAACTACTCAGCACAGCAGCAGAGGCTTATCGCACCGTTGCATAGGCTCCCTGTGCATGCTGTTAATGAACAAACAAGTTGCAGAATGTATCTTACGGGAAGATACCCTGATATAGGAAAAACAGACATGTCTGTAGACAGAAAAAAAAGATCAATTTGAAAAATGAAACTAAAACACAAAGTGCCTTCACAACAAGATATTTATGCAGTTATGAGAAGATGTATTAGCTAGCTTCATTCATGCATAGAATTTAATGCATTTTAATTTTACTTTTTCCCACTCTCTCTCTTCTCCTCAGTGGGATATTTGCAATCAACACAATTTATGTTTAGAGTTAGGGATTTTTGTGAGATGATAAATCAAGTTTATTTTCATCTCACTATTTCAAGAGAATTGCATCAGAGAGTGATTTTCTATCAAAAAAAAAAATAATTGGAAACCACCACAAAGAACTTGTAGAAATTATGTTTATAAGAAGGTTTGAAAGCCAGGTTATATGGATCAAAGATCTTAACAGGCATGATTAGATGATGAGTCAAATGAAGGCTGGTCATCGTTTTGTCTAACATTCTTCAACGCACTGAAGAATGCATTTTCTGTAGCTATTAGAAACAATGTGGACACACAAGTGGGCAGCGCAGGGGAACTTTTGTGTTGTTCTGAAACCTTTCAGAAAGGCGTTGTTCTGCAGGTGAACCAGCGTTACACAACTGCATAACCATTCTCATTGCACATGTTGTAGAAAGACTTGCCAAATGGTGATGCTGGGGTCTCCTTGAGACAATGCCTCAAAAGACCTGTGTGGATTCTCATAACACTGATCACACCAGGTTGTTTTTCATCACGTAAAATACTATGTGCATTATATGATTCCACTTTTGAAGAATAAAAATACCAATTCATGACTAAAATGTAAATTGTATTTACAGTCATGTTGTCCTGGTTTCAGCTGGGACAGAGTTAACTTCCTTCCTAGTAGCTAGTGAGAGGCTGTGTTTTGGATTTACGCTGAGCAGAAGGCTGATCACATGCTGATGTTTAGAGTTGCTTCCAGGACAGTCGAGGGCTTTCCAGCTTCTCTGCTGTGCCAGTGTCTGCAGGGGCAGGAGAAGCTGGGAGGAAGCACAGCCCCGATTGCTAGCCTAGGATTCAACCTTAGGTTTAGGATTGGGACTCAAATTGGCCAATGATAGATTTCATATCATGCATGTCATGCCCAGTATATAGATGAGTATCTGTCCAGAAGTTCTCGCTCTCTTGCCCTTTCTCTGGATCATCTCTCTCTGGGTCACCCCTCTCTCAGGGTCGTCTCACTCTCTCAGTTGTCTCTCAGTCTCTCTGATGCTCGGGCTCTTATGTCTCACAATTTTGGGACTCTCCCTGCTCCGAGATCGT
>NW_010098292.1:0-233 GCF_000699245.1 Pterocles gutturalis
GATGGTGGTAGCACCTCTGGGATAAAATATTTAAGAGGGGAAAAAGCTGCTGGGAACCGTCAGCAGAGAGAGAAGTGGAATGTGAGAGAAACAACTCTGCCGACACCAAGGCCAGTGCAGAAGGAGGGCAGGAGGTGCTCCAGGCGCCGGAGCAGGGGTTCCCCTGCAGCCCGTGGTGCAGCCCATGGTGAGGCAGCTGTGCCCCTGCAGCCCTGGGGGTAACGGGGGAGCAG
>NW_010098292.1:558-6094 GCF_000699245.1 Pterocles gutturalis
CTCCCCTGAGGAGGAAGGAGCAGCAGAGACAACGTGTGATGAACTGACCCCAACCCCCATTCCCCATCCCCTTGTGGTGCTGATGGGGAGAAGGCAGAGAAATTGGGAGTGAAGTTGAGCCTGGGAAGAACGGAGGAGTGGGGGGAAGGTGTTTTTAGATTTGGTTTTGTTTCTCATTATCCTGCTCTGACTTGATCGGTAACAAATTAAATTGATTTTTTACCAATTTGAGACTGTTTTGCCCATGACCATAATGGGTGAGTGATCTCTCCCTGTCCTTGTCTCGACCTACAAGCTTTTCGTTATGTTTTCTCCTCCCCATCCCACCGGGGGGAGGAGTGAGCCAGCAGCCGTGTGGTGCTCGTTGCCAGCCGGGCCTAAACCACAACAGTGTGTCATCACTGACAATCAGTTTTCTCAGATTTTTTAAGGTTAAAATATACCTGAGGGTCTTCTAGACAGATCTTAATTGTTACACAACCCATGGGACCTACCTGGGTTTCTTCCTGCTTGAAAAGTCCCAATTTCAACATTTTACAGTACCTTTTTTTTCTTTTTTAGGGAATCCTCCAAGAATTATTAGGAAATTATCAATAACAAGGAACCCATTGGTGAGTAATTCTGGCAGTTAATTATTCTGCCCTCTGAAAAACAGTGTCTTATTTCTGTCAGAATTAATATGACTTCAGCATCAGACCATAAGGTTTGTTAACGTTTGCCCAATAAGCGAAGAACCCCATCTTTGTGAAAGCTCTGCCATCTGTCCAGCTGTGACTCATTAGTATCAAGTCATCCTCAAGCCTTCCTTTGGACCTGTCACATAAATTGAGGTCTTGAGTCTCAGAGTAAGGCACGCTTTTCTATCCTTTAATCAAATAATCAAGTTAGAGTGTTTTTTCCAGAATCCTCTCCATTTTTTTCAGGGCCCTTTTACTGAAGACCGAAACAGTTGTAGTAGCCATCACACATTGTGAAGCACAGAGAATATCCTGCTCCTTAATCGACCCTGATTTGCACAGCTGAAGGCTGTTTTGGCCTCTTTTGACAATGAGCTCATATTCTTTCTACCAGGATCTGTAAATTTCTTCAGAATCACCGATCTCCTTGCTGGGTAAGTCTGGCCTGCTTTGCTGTCCCTTTCCTGTGCTGTGTCACAGTTATGGAGCAAACTGGATTCAACTCTCAGGTTAGCTGTTACATCTTTGCCATTCACCAGTCCCTCCCAGTCTTTGTCTTATTTGCCAACTCCATCAGCAGGGAATGGTTGCGAAAGAGTGATGGGCCAAGAACCCAGCTCATGAGATTGGCCAGTTCCCCAAAGACAGTTTTATCTGATGACCTGTCAGTTGGTCCAACCGTATCATTTATGTCAGCACTATTACCTTTACCAATTAAACTTGTACATGCTCTAACCTTATAAAATTATTTGGATAGGGTCTGTTTTTAATAAGAAGTTCATTATAATTTAAATTTAATTCTATTTTCCCCCTTTAATTCTTATTAGATTCCCCAAACAACCATTCTGTTATCTTGTTCAGATTGATGTCAGGCTGACAGGCCTATATTTGTTTATGTCATCCTAGTTACTCTCTTTAAGTGCTGGCACAACATTATCTTTCCTTTATATCCCTAACTTCTCTAGTCTTCCAAGACTTATTCAAATTTAGCAGCAGGGGTTCAGTGAACATCTTTGTCTCTTGGATGCAAATTATTCAGGAACCGCCAATTAAGAATTTCTAAGATTAGAAGTTATTGTTATAAAAGAAAGGGTTGTTTTTCTTACATAAGATGTGTTATCTGTCTTTTCCCCAGTACAAGTGGGAAATATTTACTCAACATTTTTACTTCTTTGGGTTTATTATTGGCAGTCTTAGCATGTCCATTTAGAAAAAAAATGTGGTACCTTTGTGATGAACCCATTTGAAGCTAACATGCTTTTAAAACTCCTGCTGGCCATAGATTTATATTTGTGTCCTTTTCTTACCATACTGCTGTAATTTACAGCCTGTAATTAATATTAATTACCGTCAATGTACTCTTTTTTAATTAGTAACTTCTTTGTATTAAAGTCTTTAGTACATTTTTCTTGACTTATTAGATGTCAGAGGACCCACCACAGAGACAGCCCTTATGAACAGCCAACAATAGCCAAAGCTTTGACCAAGCTGAAGCCTCATCAGACACCAAAAGTCATTTAGTGGTGAAAGACATTTCTCACAAACTAGGATTAATTAATCTTAGTTGACACTGATCTGCTATCATTAAGCAGTTGTCTGTTTAAGCACATTTCTCTGTTTAAATTAATCCTTGTGATATTTTCAGTTTTCTGAAGCCAGGCTTTTCAGAATACCCAGTACTAGCTGGGGCTATACGATGATGATCCCAACAAGCACAATCCAGCCACGACGGCTTGTGTCTGTGCTGCCCCTACTTTGCGCTGTCTGATCAGCTGGTAACCTGTAAAGAAAGAAATCTAGCACATAGTATCTTACACACTAGATTTTACACACTATATGTTATACCCTGCATGTATTGAAGTTATGCTGTGTATTCTGTATGACTGGACATGCCATAAATGCGTTGGTAGATGCAATGGGAAGTCTCTCACTTGAACTACAGAGGCTGCAGCACCCATGGCAAACAAGGTTTTTCGTCCCTATGCATCATAATCCAGTGAGCTAAATTCACTCTTCCCTCTTGGCTTTGGAGTTTTACCCATGAGACACCATTCCTGAGGACACTAATCCATAACAATGTGAGAACATTTGTTCTCAAATTGCTAAAATCTTGCAAGTACGCCAAAACCCCTTTTTCACAAACAGTCCAAGTCCTCCCTAGCTTTTGCTCAGCTGGTCCTCCTGAAATGCACAATAAAGATTGATTTAAATGTTCCAGCCAAGGGAATCTGCCCACTAGATTTCAGCGATAGTGACCAGGCCAAGCTTGTGTTTCTAAAGGAGCAAAAATTGTTCCCAATGTGCTATACAAGCAATTAAAGAATTTCTTCTCCTGGTATAGAAACATGCTTTTCTTGAACTTTCTGATTTTGTCCTACGGGAATGGTCAGATCTTATCTTGCTTCCCACCCCTTTGCTCCAGCATGGGACCCTCCTTCCTTCTCAGGAAGGTTGGTTCTTTCCTGAGATGGATGCTTCCCAGCCCACTGCAGCCCTGGTGAGCAGAGCCAGCTGAACCACAACCTAATGATAGCTGCTCTTGGCATTTTAAAATGGACAGTGGTAATTTTGCTTATGAAATAAAGTTTCTAGCTGCTTCTCACGTAGCACAGGAGACAGCCTGTCTCAGTGCAGATTGAATTATTATAATGAAGCAATGATCATTTTACTGCCATTCTACCCTTCTTCTGACGGGGTTGTGCCAAGTGATAAACAGAGACAATAGCAAATGGAGCTAAGATATTGGCTGGCTCCTTCCAAAAAGTCCCCTCAGGTCTTTACAGAGGCATGGAAAAAGAGTCTCAGCTGGGTAAATGTTCTGTTATAATTAGGATAAGGATAAAGAAGTGAAACATGAGGTCATTCTTCTTTGAATGCCTAATTCATTCGTTATGTTTATTAGGATAGTCTGTCTGGTTTTTATATTGATTGCAGAGAAATGTGTAACTTCTTGAAATTCTCAGCTTTGTTTTCTTGTTGATATTCACTTTTGGGTGAAAAGCACAGAAAGAGTAAGTTAACTGGAAAAAAAACTAGTCATCTGTTAGCAAAGGCTTATTTTGCCTTTTGTGTGTGTTTGGATGATAATGGTGAAGCTGAGGCCAGTCATCTTAAAAGTCATTCCCCAAAATGAGACCAAGTTGTACTTGGGGATGATGACTGCAGAAGTGGAGTCTACCTGAAGCAAGTAGGCACCCGAGGCCTAGGATAAACCCTGGACAGGATTCATCTCACCTGGCTTTAGGAAGCTAGAAGGAAAGTTTTGCCATCAGTTGGAGAGCAGGTTTGTCCGGGGCCTCAGTCTTCCTTTCCTATAGTAGGTGTCTACACAGGTGTCCACACAGTCTTCAGTTTTAATTAACCACCATTACTCATTCTCAGCAGCTGCAAATTCTGTGGGCAGTGCTGGTAGCCTCAGCAGGACTGCCCAAGGAGCAGAGTCCTGCTGGAGCTGTTTGAGGCTGGCAGAGGGCAGGTCTAATCCAGCCCATCATTTTCCACCATATGTGCGGTGATTTGGCCCATTTCTTTAGATTTCAGAGTTTGAGAGAGAACAATACAATTCTTGCAGCTCTTCCCTTCTGACTATCCTGCCAGACTTTGAACGCTCTTCAGCCATTTGGGAAGGTATTATACTTGCAAATCCATTTATTGCTTTGACTTTGGCATTATTATTAGAGCCCTAGTTGTACGTCTGAACTATTACCCCAGCTCAGTTTACCTTCTTGTAAACTTTGCTGATATGTGGAGTGTTGGATGGGTCCTGTGTAAAGCATATTGTCCTATTAAAACACATTTAAAGAGTCTTGTAAACCCTGGAGATTAACCCCAATGTTTATGGAGAGTTATAGATGCTAATTCTTGCATACTTGTCATTCCAGAGCATGGCCTGGTGGCAAACATTCTTGCTACCCCACAGCATTTACGTCAATGGGATTTGTCTATGCTCCGATTCCTCAGGACAGAGAAAAGAAATGGTGGGAAAGTGAGGAACATGGGCATTTACCATCCTGGACTACATTAGCTGGTCATAAAATCTTACAGCTATCTCATAACAGGAGACCTCAGACTGGGAAAGAGAAGAAAGACCTTCCCCACAGGATAGTTTTGGTTAAGAGTGTATTGATAAGAGGCGGTCTTGTCCTGTTGGAAGAATGATTTTCTCTTTCAGTTTTTGTTAATGTTCCTGTGATGGGGCACATCTGTGTATGATCTCCTTTCCTCCCTGTCCTGACAAACATGTTGAGTGGCAGCAGCAAACCCACAAACTTTCAGCTTCCTCACCAGCTGTAGGCACTTAAATTGGCCCAGCACTCATCAGTTTCTTCTCTTCTGGATTTGTCAGATTTCTAACATCTACAAGTTTCTGTCTGGTTGTAAAACAATAAATAAAAAAGCGATGGACTGAACTGTTTGGTGTACATAGGTGGAACTGGAGGAAAATATGTTCTGTGTGTTCATATAATTATGTATATATATTGGTTCAGTGCATTCACGTGTGTGGGTGTGCATGTGTGTGCACACGTGCGTACACACACACAGCTGGGCACATCTTTATATGGCTAAAACAGATCCGAACCAATTCACTTTGCCTAAGCTGACACCTAATTATACCAATGCCTTTGTTGATATCTTAAACAAGTAACTTTGTAAATCTCCATAAAGTTAACCCTGGCAACATTTTTGTGGAACAGAAGGCACATTTTGGGTGATATAATGTACCTAGGAGACAACAGATACATCAATTATGACACTCAGTGGAGCCACAGCTAGCTCAAGGATTTGAACTTTATGGATAGATGGGCTTTTTATGGAGGTTCTCAACACTTCCTTCACCTCTGTCTTTACTAGCACTGTTG
>NW_010098293.1:0-9266 GCF_000699245.1 Pterocles gutturalis
TGGCTTCCCGCCGGTGCCGGTGTGACGGGAACGGGAAGGGTCCCCCCGCGGGGGTGCAGGGAGCTGCCCTGGGCCGGTGTGAATTCACCAGGGGCCGGGCTGGGACCGGGCTGCTCCGGGAGCGTCCCCAGCCCAGGGCTGGCCCGTCCCTGCTCGGTGCCCAGCACCAGCGGAGCCCTCACGGGTGGCTCAGATTCCTTCTGCTGAGGCTCTTCCAAACCCAGAGCGATACCAGAGCCGCTGAGGTGTGTTCTGATGACTTTCAGCGTTCTGTGCCCGGTCCCTGGTGTACAGTGAGCCCTGATGAGTCAGGACTTGCGAGATGTTCTGTAGGATGACGGTCTGGGATGTTCAGCTGCTTCGGTGAACCCTACGAGTTCTGTTTTTTCTCTTAAAGGAATTATCTGTGCCTTGGGCATTTAAAAAACACACATTGATGTGGGCATAAAAAATTAATTCCAAATTGTGTAGATAATGGTGTAAGCTATCAGACGAGGCGCATCTAGAAGAGTTTTCCCAGGACAAGTGTGTTTTCTATTAGAGCTGATATCAATCTGATCCTTTTGATTTTCAAATTTTTAGACTAAATAGTTGAGTAATACTTGCTCCATGCTCCCCCACTCTTTCTTCCTTTTCCTTAAGAAAACTCTCTTTGCTGTTAGCAAGAGACCTTGGAGTGCACCCAGAAAATTGCTGTCTCTTTCTGTGACAGACCAGCGCTCACCAGCTTTAGACATGAGGTTGTGTTGTGGGGAACTGTTATCAGTAACACGCCTGAGTTCATTGTTGCTTTTCCACAATTAAAGCTTTGACAGGGGGTCTCGGCCCCGCTCTCCCCAGCCCGGCTCACAAGGACCCCTGTTGCCCAAACCGGAGCGGGCACGACCCCGTGTGTTCTGTCATAGGAAAAGGTTACACTGATTATATATGGGAACTGCATTCAGACTGGAATAACTCATCCTTTCAGCAGCACTCTCCTCTCTCGTGTTTTTCCTGAGCAAAATGACATTTCTGGGGTGACGGTATTGAACTCGCGGGATCTGGAGCTGGGGGTGTTTACTTGTGTATCTGATAACACCTGAGTCGGATATTTTACTAAACTAATTTTTTGTTGCTGTATGACTCACAAGCTTCCTCCCATTCCAATTTTTAACTTTTTCTTCTTTTTAAACTGGCCGCAGGGGGCTGTTGTCCGTGCCGCGTCCCAGGCGGGGCGGGGGGGGGGGGGATGGATGCCAGGCCTGTCAGATCTGCCGAGCGGCCTCGGCTTCGCTGACACGACCGTTGCTAAAATGAAATAATTTCAAATTCTATGTGGCCTCTTCCTTGTCAAAATCCCAGTGAATGTGGTTACGTGATGCCATCAGAATGACTCATCGCCATAATTACATATGTTCTAAGGGGTTATTCCCATTGTATTATTAAAAACTAGTGATGTTTGATTTTTGGCAGGGACTGTCTTCCTTGTATGATCTACAGATTTTGTCAATTAAAGGAAGGAAAAATAGATTTCTAAGACTTCAGAACAAGACTGGACTTGTACTCAGAGCACTTTTTCAGTGTGGTGTTGAGCTACTTTTATTCGACAGGATAAAGGCAACATCAGCCCTCTTGCTCTCCTTTTTGCAGCGATGCCCAGCAGAGCATAAGGACAGAACTGGGGTCCTTAGCCAGCCCTGAAAATCACCCCGAGCTCTGCCAGAAGATACTGTAGATGGTTTATCACCGCAGTAGTTTTCCCAACTCCATTCCTCGGGGGTAGGATTCCAGGATATAGCAAGCTGGAGGGAGGAGAAAATCAAAGTCAAGCAGAAAAGGCAAAAGGGTGAAAAAGGGCTCTGAGGGCACGGGTTGCGCTGCACCCAGCAGGATGGAGCCCGGGAGCGAGGGTCGTGCACGGCCCCACGCAGCTCTCGCAGGCGCGCAGAGCCTCTGAACGCACACCGACGCTGCAGACCCCTCCCGGGAATCAGGCGGTTTCAGCAGTGGATGGCAGACGAGGCTCTAACCAGGTGTCTTCACTGTGCTGTAAATAGCAATACATTATCTAGCTGGTTGCCTCTTTTTTTTTTTTTTTTTCCCACTAAGATCCTGCTGCTCTTCAAAAATCATGGAGACTCTGGCAAGCAGCTCCATCTAAACTCTGATTTAGCATCTGGTTGGGTATAAAATATTATCGTGCACGTAAACACCATCGGTGTGATTTATTGATGATGACATACATGGCTGGTATTTCTGTAATTTTAATAGAGATTTAAAAAAATGTTATGCCTAACCTCTCTCTGTGAAGACTATTGATTTAAAATCTGTAAATATGTATAAAATATCCCTTTTAGTGTTCTCAGACACTGTAATCCAAATAACAGGACCAGGGATAACCTGTTTCACTATCCCACTCTATTTCCTTTAATCAAAGCTAAGATTTCTTCTGAGTGAGAAATCATTTTAACATAAACATGAACTAAAAGTATATACATTGCCTCCATCTCCATGGGGGTAGAGAGCTAGTAAATTACTCTTTGAGGAGTACGTGTGCCCACATTTGACTGCAGCTGATGAAAAATGCAGATTTGTGTTACACCGAGGATAAGAACATCATACAGCCAGCCTGTGTTTGGTGAAGATTGTCTGCTTTGGCTCCTAAATCTGGGTAAATGAGATAGGAATGAACCAGTTCCAAGCCCAGGTTTGTAAGCTGGTGACATACGATTCCTCCCCTTTGTGCCCCATTACGTGGGATGAATGACCCGAAAGCCAAGCGAGCTGCCTGGGAACTGTCCCGCAGGGCTGGAGCAGCAGCCTGGGGCGAGGACAAACACCGGTTTGTCCAGCAGCAACCGAGTTTCTGACACGGGATCTATCCGTCTATACATCTAGTGACGGCTTCTCCAGTTCAGAGCTTGGTGCTCAAAGCACCGAAGGCGGATGTGCGCAGAAGCCGGAGCAGCAGGGTTTCCCTGCCGTGATCCCCTCCGGTGCGTTTGGCGTCTGGGGGGCAGGCAGCAGCCACCCGGAGAGGCTCCCTCCTTCTGGACGCTTTGGGCAGTTGGGATTTGGCTCCAGTTTTGGTGAATAAAGCAAACCAAGCTCGTTCAGCAAACCCATTTGTTTATTTATTTGTTCAAAGAAGCGTATTTTACAGTGATGCCATGGAGAGAACACCACAACAGCTTTATCTTGGGGGCTGAAAGAGCGCGTTCATGTGCATGGGAGTGGAGGTGACACCAACCTCTCTGAGGACATGCCTGACTGTAGAGCTCAGCGTGCAAACCACGTTGGTCAAAGGCAAAATGTTTCTGAATTCATAAATGAACCAGCTCTCTGGGAGTGAGAATAAGCACAGTTCTCGAGCTGATTAAAAAAAAAAAAAGAAATTTGTTTTTTATATTTTCCTCCTATTTTTTCTAAAACAATTTAAAATCACCCATACTGAAAAATCTTGGATTTCCTTATTATGCATTTTAAACTTTCCTTTGCCTTTCTGTCTTTTTCTTCCCATTTTGCTGTGAAAAAGGAAGAAAGAAGGGAAAAGGCTACAACAGAAAGAAGTTTGTCAGTTTTTCTAAAAAAACTCTAGAATAAAATAGGTTGTGTTGATTTATTATATGCAGTTTAGTTTTGAAATAGTTGTGCTAATACTGCCATGAGTTACTGTAGGGAATCCAGTCAGCTGACAGAGGCTCCGTGGATAAAACCTCACTAATGCACTCTCGCCTCTCTCTAATCCTTGTTGAGAACGGGACTGAGATACTGCGGCAGGAGGGAGGAGGGAGTCGTTTATGAAGCAAGCTGAGGTTCATGAAGGGGTTACTGATTATTGCTGCTAAAAAGCGGAAGGGAAGACGGTTCTGCTTACATGCAACACCATGGCACAAACAAAACACTTCTCTCACAGGCTAGAAAATAAAGTGAGATCTGAGCTTTCAGCTGGGAGGCTTTCAGGCATCGTCTGAACATGATCCATAAACAACTCGCAGGATGACTTTTAAGAACCTCTTTCTCTCTCTGCTTGGTACGCTGGTCGTTTATCATTGTGCTGAAATGGAATCCCCTTTCAAAGATATAACGGCTTCTTGTTTACTTAAACACAAAGTGGATGATGGGCTGAAAGGTTTTGCTGCCAGCAGAGCAGTCACGGAGAGCTCGGTACAGCTCCGGAGCTGGAACAACTGAGCTGCTCCCACGTGCTGCGCCGAGCCAAACCAGCCGCAGAGCGGACGGGGCGAAGGGAGAGCATCCGTGTCGCAGCCGAGTCCTCGGTGGGTGCCACGAGCCGCCGGCTCTTCGCAGGAGAGGACCCGGGGGTGAGCGAGCCCCAGGTGTGCCTCTGGGAGCCGCAGCATCCCACGTGTCCCTGTCCCTGGGGACCAGCGGGCTTCTGCTGAACTCTGGAGGAACTGAATGTCTGCATGTATTTGTACCAAGGAAGCACATTGTAAAATACAAGGGGAACTCAGCGCTGAGCCACCTCGTGACACTGCCAAGGGTAAAGCTCTCCGTGCCGCGAGGGCAGCGTTCTCATGCGCCCACAGGGTCTCGCTGGGTCTCTGTCCTCGTCCCGGTTCCTCTGCCGAGGTGTCAGCTCTCGCAGAGCGGGAGCACTTGTGCTGAATCCAGGGAAATCCAGCCGGTGGCACGCAGACCGGTAGTTTCCACTGAACTGACAGTTTGCTTTTCGTCAGCAGAGCCCGAGCTGAGCCTCCCTCTGCTGCCTGCCTCCCCTCCGGCTCCGTGCCAGCGTGTCAGGCGGACGGACCCGCGGTGGAGCCCCGCAGCTGGGACTGTATGAGCAGGGTCACGATGGGAACCTGCCGTGTGTTGTCACCTCTCCTCAAGCTGCTGCAGGTTAGCGGGATCCTCCAGTGGGACGTTCCTCGGGGGCTCCGTGGCGCAGAGCAGGGTCCTGCGGGCACGGGGCGGCTGGTTTGGGGCTGCAGCGCAGCTGGCAATGTTTTCTGGGATTTTCTTAAAGCTTTGGTGAGGTTCCCTTCCACAAGTGAGTCTCTGTCCTGTGGGACACCAGCCTCCATAGGGGCCAAGGCATGAACCACACACTCAGGAAGCTGGTTGTCGTTTCATTTTGTGGTTTTTTTTTTAATTTGAAATAACTCTTTGAAGCAGATTCAGGGCAGATACCACTGACCTCTCACCACAAACATTTAACGTGTACTCGCAATGATAAAGTCATACAGCTTAGAACACAAAATAAAGGGTGGGGGGAAGAGAAAGAGGCCGCTGTCCTTGCGTGAGTCCGGGTCCCAGGGCGGGAGAGCGGCTGTTGGGTCGGGGCTGGTCCCGCTGCGCTGGGGTCACGCGGCCGGTCTCGAGTTGAGGCCTTTGGTCATGAAGTCTGGTGTTGGGGTCCTTTGCTGGCTCATACTCCACCTCTCCTCCCTGCAGCATCCCCGCGGGGCCTTGGGGAGGTGGGTTCCCTCCGTCGGCGCTCTCACGCTGCAGCCCCCGGCGTGCAGCCTCCTTAAGCATCGTGTTTGTGGTCTGTCGGGTCCGTGGGTCGGTCTGGGGGTATATGTCTGTCTTTCTGGACATGTGTACATCTTGTGTAGCAGTGCTCTGGTTCAATAAAGCTTTCATATACATAGCAGCAACGGAGTCTTGCCTTCAGGTGACGCAAAGGGGCAGCTACGGGGCAGGGCTGGCGGAGGCGGCGGGCGCCGCGGCCCCCCTCTGTTTGCTCTTTCTCTTCTTGGTGCCAGACTTCGTGTCTTTGGTGTCTTTCCGATTTCTGTTCCCATTTGCATTATCTTGCTTTCCTTGCTCTTCCTTTTTCTTCCTTTTCCCTGCAGCAAAGCAAAGGGGCAGCGTGAGGATCTCCGGCAGAGCCAGCTGGCCCGTGGCCCCTGCTCTGGGGGTGGCCCAAGGGCCCATGCCCCCCCAGAGCCACCCTGTCTGCCCGGCTCTGCTTGCGCTGCAAGCTGTTGCCTAAATATAAACAGGGAAGAAGGATCAGGTCAAGATTGAGCTTTGGAGCTGTCGGTCTCCAGCAGAAGCGTTAGCGCCTCTATCTCCCGGCGGCTGCGTGCCGAGCCCCTGCGCTAACGCTTCTGCTGGGGCATCAGAGGCTCCAGCCGCCGCTGCTTCACCCGTTAGTCACGGCTCAGAACGTGCTTCCCGCACAACACTCAACCCAGCTGCAATCCTCCTCCGTCCCATCAGAGGATGAGCAAACTACCATTCATCCCGAAGACACTCAGATTCCTGGGAAAACACAGACTGAAGCGTTCTGGCGGAGGAGAGGATGACTCCCATCGCCGCAGCACACGGGCGTGCACCTCCAGCCGCCTCGCTGCTCCCTGCCCAGGGGAGAAGCTGGGATATCTGAGAGCCCGTGGGACACGTGCTGAGCCACGCTGAGGGTCACCCACCCTGGGGCTGTGCCGGCTCCACCCAGGGGTCTCTCTAGCTGCCGTCATGTTGTGTCCCTGTGCCGCGGAGGGGCAGTGACATGCACAGCGCATTTATGATACTGGGCGGTTGGCTGAATACTTGTGTCTGGCAAAGAAATGGTGCTGGGGAGGGATGGGGAGATACCCCGGTTGGCTCACCTTCGGGGCACTGGCTCTTCTGCACCGTGCATCGCCGCACCTCTGTGGTGGCAGGACACAGGGACACATCTCCGGAGGGAGCCTGCAGAATCCGCCGCGTTCGGTCTTCATTGCCCTTCTTGAAGCCGCAGAGCTTCCTCTTCTTGGAGCAGGGCCCCCAGGGTCCCCACTCACTCATTTCACATTGTGCTGCCAGATAACAAGAGAGGACAGCAGTAACTCTTGTTTCTCCATTGTTGCCTCAGGACTTCCCAGAGCCCCGGCACACCATCACACCTCTTCCTCCTTGCTGGAGGTGTGAAGGGTCCATGTGTTTCCCCAGCAGCTCCCTGAGCTCCCCAGGCCCCCCCTTCCCCGCCGTGCAGCTCACTCTGAGTCACGCTTCACAGACACACGGCAGCAGCGCCGGGTGCTGCTCCCCGTCTGGGCTGGCTTCCAGCGGGCTCTGCCCTCGGAAGGGCCGGGGCTGGCCCGGACCCTCTCGACACGGGTACAGTGAGCCATGGTCTCTGCGGGGTTTGTTTTCTCATCTAAACCCAGCTGCAGCCGTACGTGTGACACAAACAGCTCAGTGCCGGTGCCCGAGCATCGCTTACCAGGGCTGCTGCACTCCATGGTGCCGTTGGCAGCAGAGTAGCCTTCGGGGCACGTGACGTAACACCTCCCTTTGTGCAAATACAAACCTTCCTTACATTTTGTGCAAAAGTTTCGACTGAAACAGGACTCACAGTTCTCAATTTTGCATTCTGGGGAAAAAAAACACAAAGCCATCATGTAGCCTGATGCAGAAGACTCGGGAAGCTCTTGGCTGCTGACTGGAGTCTGCTCTTGGCCCCAGGGGGTCTGCCAGCAGCCGGGGCAAGTCTCTGAGCATCCTGCCAGGCCTGGATGTGCTACTCAGATAGAAGTTCGTTTTCTTTGCACCGTTCCCTGGCACAGGACAGAGCTGCTGTGCTGCAGCTCTCGCAGGCAGCAGCAGCCGCTGGCGGATCGGGATTGGGCAGGGTGGGAAAGGTTTGGGCTGGTGCTCAGGCTGAGCATCACTCAGCCAAATGGGACACTGCGAGGAGTAGGGTCCCGTATTGGCTGGTCCCGCCCCACCAAGGGCCGCAGGGGACAGGCGGCGCCCCGTTTTTGCCTGCTCCAGCCACAGCATGGGCTGCAGAGAAAGGGAGTCAGATGGAAACCTGTCCCTGAAGCTGCCAGGGAAGGGATTGTGTTTTTCCATGTCTTGCTTCCTTCTGGTGCTCTGGCTGAAAGGGGCAGCCCCAGGCCACGGATCGTGTTCAGAGAGCTGCCTGGCTCTGCCTCGGGAGAAGGAAAGGTACTTGTGCGGGCAGGACCTGAAAAACTGCAAGGATCTCCCGCCTCCCTCTCGCCCGTTCCTCGCACCCCGTACTCACTGATGCACTTGTTCATGTCTGTATTGCGAAGGCCAAAGTATCCCAGTGGACAGGACGGCAGGCAAATCCCGATTTGCCGGATGTCATTCCTCTCCAGAAGGATGAAGAGTTTGGGGGAACACCTCAGGCACCCGTTGAACTCGGAGCACAGGTCGCAGCCCCTGGCACAGCCCTGACTCAGCTCAGTGCTAACTGGGGGAGCAGAGAGGCTGCGGTTAGTGCCTGCCCGCGCGGCCGGGCTCTGCTCGCACCAGCTCGGCCCCAGAACACTGGCATGTGCCCTGTCGGAGCCAGCAGTGCTGCCCCGCCGAGCTCCGGGCACACTGTAGGATGAGCGGGGACCAGAGCCACGCCGTGCTGGAGCAAAACCATCTGACTGATTCTGCTCCACGCTTCGAGCCAGGCTGCGTCCCGAGCTAGATCTCACCCTGACCCCGCTTACGTTGACTGTATCTGGCAGTGCGGGAGATTCCACTGCCCCCAAAATAGAGATGTGTTCTCAGCTCCTCAGTTCAGTCCAAGAAAAATACTCAACCCCATGTCTTGAGAGTTTTCTGCTTTTAATTATCGTATAAATGCTGCTTGTTTTGAAACCAATAGCATTCTTTGCAGGCTAGAATGCAGGTTATTTTTATTAGTTTATTATGCAAGCAGTGTCCTTGTTTATAGAAAAGCTGTGTATTTTAAAAATGTATTCTTTTAAATACTGTGTTTACTACACTTCAAGCGCAGAGCACCACTGTGTTCGCATGCCAGACCGAGAGGTAAGAAGATTTCCCTCTTCCCCCGCAGTGACCCAAGACCCCAGCAGCTCCCCAGCCGCCCGTCCCAGCCCCATCACTGGGTCTGCGGGTGCAGAGGCTGCCGCAGCCTCGGGGAGTGAAACAGAAAGGGGAGGGGGTCCCCAGCCCCACGGACCCTCAGTGCCCGGCTGCCAGGAGGGTTTGCTGGGTCTGGACTGGGATCTGGCCCCATCCCTCCTATGGCGTTGGGCTGCGGTGCCAAGATCTGCTGCTATGGGAAAGGTATAATCAGGCCCTTGCTGGAAATTGCACTTTATGGCATCAGCCATGACATCAAGTTTTCCTTGCTCTCCCAGGGCTCAGCAGTCCCAGTTTTAATATAAAATAATTTTTCTATAATTTAATTTAAAAATAATGTAAAACCACTCTAAATCGAGCTTAAATAAAGGGGGGCAAACCGATGGGGCTGCTCTTGTGCCCGTTCAGCCTGGTTGCCTGTGTGAGCTCCGGCTGGCACTAGCCAAGCACCATCCAGGCTGGAGGGATAGTTCAAACCC
>NW_010098294.1:0-9765 GCF_000699245.1 Pterocles gutturalis
GGGCAGGGGACACAAGTGACTAGGAAAACTAGCAGAGAAGAAGAACAGTTACTGGAGAAAGAAAGTAAATAGTAAGAGAGACAGATAAAGGGAAAAAGATGAAAAAATAAATGTGATGGATGAGAGGAAGAAAGGAAATAGAAGGGGCTGAAATAATAAGAATGAGAAAAAAAGGAAAAGAATAAAGAGAAGGAAGCTGAAAGGAGAAAAACACACATCCAAATGAATACCTGGAAGTCTTCATGATTACTATCTTTTCTTTTACTGAGAATATATTTATACTGCACTTAAATAGTACAGTGAGTCATGATTTACACCTTTATAGGGGAAGATGTCAAACTGAGCTTTTTAGGGTTAAAGTCTTCAGACTGATTAAGATTCGTTCTCAGCAGGATATGCTATGACCCAGCCTCAAAATTAATACCTTCCTCCCCTTCAGTATACATAAGCATACATTAAAGTGAGTGGAAGGAAACAAATCTGCTCTCAGTTGCACCTCCATTTTTCAGTTTGAATTTCAGATTAATTAATATCATGGTAATGTTTCACAGGTATAACTAGACACAGAATTTGAGGGAATCTAAGCAGCTTTACATTTGACTCCTTCCCATTAAGCAGAATTGAAAAAAAAAAAAAAAAAAAGGAAAGAAAAAAAAAGGAAAGGGATTAATTATGTGGTATCTTCAGCTATCTATTTTGCCCGTGATATGGATATCAGACAGGAAGAGTGTATTCAGACTTTATAATCTGAATGTTCTCCAAACAAATAACATCTTAAAACAGCAAACCAAACAATAGAACAAGCTTTATTCTGTCTTTTCCTTTTCAGCAATGCACACAGCAAAGGAGACATAAGAGGAAATCAACTGTAAATGGCATCTTCAGTAATGAAGGAAAAAGCTGGATATCTACAAGTCTGTTTCCTAGGCAACTGAATGGAGGGACAATCAGAATCTCTCAATTGCACCCCATTATAGATATTTTCTACACAGACCAGTAAAAGGAAGAAAAAGGTGATTGGAAAATCTTCAGCAAAAATCCTCCTGGAGCACTTTGAAAGCATGGGGGAAGTGAACAAATAATACACAAAATGGCTGCCTGTGCGAAGCTCCTGATTGCAATCACCTTCTGAGCAGTGAGAAGAGGGATGACAGGAAAATCACACTTTTAAACACTGCATTCTCAAAGGTCCCAGCTTTCATCCCTGACTCCAGGGATGGGGCTGCAATGACAATTATATTTTATAGGAATATCTCACAAATGGACTGTGATGCTGTGTGGAGAAGGAAGGACTTTGAAGGATTATTCTGAAAATGTGCATTGTAAATTCACTCTCTATGTTATAGCTTGGCACCTTATCAACCTTATGGTCCTCTGGATGAACCAGAGCTGTTGTTGACCCATTAATATCACTTCTCTGGATAATCTATAGAATACACAAACTTAAGCAAATGAAATAAGCATATGCCAAGAGAAGTGACTCTTTTTCTGCACTAGGTAATCTCTATGTACCAAAAGTAGCAATGTATGCTTTATTCAGGAATATACTAGGGAAAAATACAGATACACAAATACTTAGAGGATAAAAATATTACAAGGTGTCAAAGCTAAACAGATAAATGAATGAACGTAGATGAGTCATATGGACTTCTTTCATCCCTAAATGTTAATTTTAAAGCACTGAGTATCAGAACTACCCTGGCCATCCAAGGAAATGCTCTGGGTATCATCCAACTAAGGAAAGCTTAAGTTGTTTGTTACCATGTGTGCCCTCTCTCTTCTCTTTTGCTCTGTCTCAGCAGCTAGTACTTTGCTAAGGTTGACCACATCAGCTCAAACTCTTCATTTTGACACAGACAGAATGAGTAAAGGCGGTGCACAAATTTGAGGTGCACCCTGTCATCTAACCTGCTAACCCTTTCCTCACTTAACATGTTCTAGGAAAAAAAAAAAAAAAAAAAAAAAACCAAACAAAAAAAACAAAAAAAACCCCAACTTCATTTATAAACAAAAACATTATATTTCCTGATTTGGGCTAAGTGACACAAAATACATCTTTCCCCCTGCCACAAGTATTAGTAGAGTAAGCACAGGAAACGTTCTCAATTCTGAGTTTCTTTAACAGGGCTTGCAACTAGCCCAGCAGAATAAAAGGGCAGAGACAGAAGGGAAATGCTGTCAGAGGAGGCTTCTGGGTAGTGAGAGGATTCCAGATTTTTCTAGAATTTCAGGGGCTTGTACATTTGTACTCATTTCTACTCTTATCTGATTTCTCACAGAGGTATGGTCCATTTGGCAAGGGAGAAAGTTAAACCTCTTTATCCTCAGCTTGTCTGAGGCTCCTCAGTTGCAGAGCAGATAAGTTTTGGTTCATTTCCAGGGATTTTTTATTGCTCTGTAATTGATTAGTCTGCTTTACTGAGTGGGGTTCAAAATATTCCTATGTATTAAAAACTCATAGAAGATGGGGACAGCAAATGCAGAACACAAAACTGTCAAGGCAGAATTTATTAAAAATATATGCAGAAAGAACTATGGAGGAAAAAAATAGAAGATGTTTGGGAAAGATATTATATATAGACAGTAGCTATGTACATACTTTTAGTGTGGGGAATGGGAAAACTTCCATTAAAATATAATTTTTAGCCACAGGTACAAATGAACACTATTTTTTTATGAATAATTCTACGTTATTATTTTCTCTAGGATGGAAAATGCATTGGATAGATAGGTAGATTAATTTTGGCAAAATAGCCATCTTCTGAAATGAATAAAAAAATCTTCACTTGAGAAACCTTTAGTCTGAAAAAATATTACAAAACAGAAGTACCCAACAATAGGATTGCAGCTCAACCAGTGTGCAAAACATTCACTACTTTCTATCTTCACTACTGAAAAAAACCCTTTTAATATGAAACAGGTGGTAGAAAAACTGGCATTTTGGCAGCAGTTCTATCAGCAACAGTGTCGTATCATACCCTAAGAACAGACAAAAACAACTGACTGAACCAAAACTGAAGCTTTCTTCCCACAGGTAGGCAAACCTTCTCTTGAGTTCTCTGGAACTGCAAAATCCTCTGTATTTAATTATCTTCTCTCAGTCAATGCTATCTTAGTTTCCTTCTCATCTTGTCTAAAAATCCCAAATGTGTTTCTGTTTAGCAGTTTGATACAGTTCTCCAACATTGCTATGCCAATGTTGGTACAGCATTGACATGTTAGTGATATCACCATGAAGACTGTCCCCTTCATCCTCATGGAGAGAAAATTCATGCTTAGGAACGTCCTTCGGCCCTTATTATTTCTTGTTCTTTCCTGTTACAGCACAAACTGGATGAAATCTTTAAACAGAAGGGAAAAAGAGTTCATTTTTTGCGGGGAATAAAAGTAATTAAACTTACTTTTGGAAGTAAAATAGATGAAAAATAAATGTCCGTATGCTAAACATGACCACAGAGTATGGAAGAGACTGGCCAAACCACCCACAGCTCTGTGAGCGGATGAACTTTCTGTAGGTTGTCTCCAGAAGCACAGGGCAGAATAAAGTTCATGGAGGTCTGGAAACATCCAGAGACCATGTAGGTGGAATAACCCAAAAAGCCAGCTAGAAATACTTGTGCCATGTTCCTGAGAGAAAGCCAACAGACGAAGGGCGGTGAAGTAGCTGGAAAGATGTTTCAGAAGAAAAGTAAGAGTTTTCAAATGCTATTCCTATTATAAGGGTGAAAAGGACATTATGTACATTAATCATAAATAAACAGATTTGCAGCATGCACATCACTGATTCACTGAAATCATCAATAGATTTCCCTTAAAAACCTGTTCCAAGCTCCTCAAAGCTGGCTAAGCTCTGCTCAGGAAGGGCAGTATTATTAGTACAGCAGGGAATGGATTTCTTTCCAGTGGACCTGGCAGGCATTCGTAGAGACACACGATGACATCAGTCACAGCCGGGACCACACATGTATATTCACATGTAGATGTAAGTCTGTTAAACAGCCAATACATATGGTTTATACTCTTCTCCCTCTTAGTCAGGAAGGAATCCAGCTATTTTTAAGTCTGGATATGCATATGGCCAAATATAATTATATTACTTGTGCAGAGGAAGAAAAGGGGTGATTTAAATTTTTCAACATGTTCTCCTTATTTATTTTCCCATTGTGCTTACTCACTCTTAGAACTGTCCAGGAAATTCTGTTCTTGTAAAGCTTAGACTGACACCCACAAAGTCACAAAGTTTATTCGTTCATGTAAATGGCTGTGAAGGGACCATCTGGGACAGCCAGCTGGCATACATGCAGTGGTACACACCTCCCAGATTGGCAAACCCCTGCTTAGATAGAGCAATCAGAGAACAATGCCTACAACAGGTAACAAATGTTTGCACTGGACAGATTGCAAACAAGCTTCAGAGTACTATTCACTCACCCCAAGAATTAAGCAGTAAGGAAGAGTAAGTAAATTAATAATTCTCACTGTTGTCTTGAAGCTGACTTCTAAAACAGAAAAAGTGGCTGAATCTTCTGCATGAACTATTATTAATTGTCCATCTGGATTTTTTTTACGATGGGAATTGTGACAAAGACCTTGGAAACCATGATTCATGAATTTTCCAGGAGCAGCCAAGTGCATCATCTTGTGAAAATAATATAAAAGAGGAAAATTTACGTTTGTCAAAAATTCTGGCTGTTAGTGTGCACTTTTCTTACTTCTTTGTACAAAAGTAGAGGTAAAGTAGAAAGTATCTATATTGAGGAGACAGTGTCAGTCAGTCTTCAAATTACTGCCTCTGGTTATGCCAATCTCATTACTGTATACAACTTTGAGCACAAACAAACCAGAGTGATAGTTTCAACATAACCTTTCCTTTAACAAGACATAATTGTACAATATGGAAATCCAGGCTTTGACTGCTATTTTTTTTTAATAAAGTTGAAAAAGGGAAAAAGAGAGGAAATCATTCAGCTTCACCCAGGATACCTTTCCTGATACTTTCTAAATTCCCAAGAAATTTTTAGAACCAAATATGACCATGCAGAAAGGAGAGTACTAGCTGGCTGTATTTCCCCTTTCCCATTCTCAAGTAAAACCACAGTGCTTCTAGGTCACTTATTTTAATTCAGATTCACTTGTTACGTTACCTCAGGGTGCTGTGATTCTTCTTCTTTTTTTTTTTTAATCAAGTGCTTTCATACAGTTATATGGAGTTGTGGTTTTGTATTTGTCATAAGGTAGCTTGATTTGTAACTCTACAGTTTTCAGATAGTTTGAAGACAGTCATGACACAAATATGACACAAACAGTGAATTTGCCTCTTGATAAAACCTAAAATCCTAAACTGCTCTTAAGTTCTGGCACCAGGCAGATGTCGTAGGCTAGACTGAAAAGAAGACCACATGGTGACCCACTTACTGAGTCCATGACTGTTTCCCTTTGAACCACACACTCACAGATTTCTGTTACAGGTGAGGTCCTTCAGGCTGAGCCCTGTACAGAGGTTTTGATGCTTTTAAGAAAGCTCAGAAAGCTTACAGCCACAATAACGCTGCTGGGAGTCAGAGATACATAATCATATTCCAGGGTGCATTTTGTTTATGCTTCCCCCCACCCCCAGCAATTAATCTCTGGGTAACTTTTCCTGTTCTAATTTCTAGCTTCTAATGTTCCAGAAACTGAATATCTTTAGAACACCTGTTATTGTTTCATCTTATTACAGTGTGGTAACAGGTTTTAAATGCCACTATTTTTTATAGGGAAATGGGTTAAGACACTTATATCTGTCTATAAAAGTGGATTGATTTTGTCATTCTCTTCCTTCCACCAGCCCCCATTGTTTTGCAGCTGACTGTTAAGATATAACTTCCCACCAACACATTCTACTCCATAGACCCTATAAATTACTGAACATTAGAAATTTTTCAGAACTGAGTCTGATTTTTCTCTCCTGAGAATTCTTAGGATACCCTTGTATTTAGTTTGCCTGTATTTCTCCGTGGCTACTTTAATACATGCTACACATACTCGACAGGTGAACGCTCCTCCAAGTGAAATAAATTGGCAGTGGCTGTTTCTACATTCAGGGGCTTATTTTTTTTTTAATGTACATTTAAGATTGCTATCTTAGCAGTTTTCAGGATGAGCAGCCACTCACCTCCAGAGCCGATGAATGGACGTGCACAGCGTTACGTGGCTGTGCAGTGCGTTGGGGGTTATGTCAGCTGCAATGTGTACACAGATCAGCTGCCAGGCAAGGCAGCTCTGCCAGCATCTGTCTTTGGCATCAGTGCACGCTGCTCTGTGTCTGTTTGTGAGGCTGGAGCTCTCGTGCATTGCTAAACCTTTTGCCAGATGGATGTGCAATAGCTCCGACAGATCCCAGGGCAGAGCTATTACCCAAACACTGGCAGAATCAGTGGCTTCACCAGAGAGTGGCAAGACTAATAAAACCAGCTGGCTGCTCAGAGCCCAGCAGAGCAACAGCTTATGGGTTTATACACACCAGTTTCTGTTCTGGAGTACAAGTCTTCCTATTATAGAAAGCTATCCTGACATTTTATATGAAATTAAGATGCAGGCTATTCACATTTCTCATTGTGATCCTTTACAGTGCAGATTTTCTGAAAGTTCATCCAGATCTGGGACAGTATCTACATGATTGCAAATCATTCCACAGCTTTGTTAGCGAATATACCTCTAAGCCATAGCCAAATATAGCCAGGACAGAAATGAAGCATTTGACTAGCTGGAGCCCAGAGTGTCAGAATTGCATAACAGTCTATGAAATACTGCCAGAGCAGGCTTCTGAAAGATAAACAAAAATTGTATAGAGTAGTGAATAAAAAGAGTGGCAAAATTAATCTTTAAACACATAACTGAAAATCAGATACATAAGATTTTTACCAGCTGAGAAGTCCTCCAACAAGACTGGGTTTTAATTATGTCAGGATTTTAATTATAGTGCTGTGGAACAAAATCTGTAAAAACAATTCCTGCCTTAGAAGTTACTCACTTTGAAATGTTTCTCCTGAAGATCTTAGTGTATCAGTATCTCATTTGATACAGATTCTGCAACTGTATCTAGGTCTAATTTGAATCTGTCATAATGATCTTAAAAGGAATCTATATAACCTTGCTATTACTTTGGTAGCTGTGAGTAGAACTTTATTTAGGCTAAAGCCATATATATATATACAGCTATTGCCAACTCTATATATTTTAAAACAAAAAATGCCAAATTGTCATCCCCACATCACTGATGGCCACAAAGCCATGATAGGTGAACCGTCGCTGTTTCACAGTGATTTGAAAGAGTATGTCATTTACTCAGACAACTATATTTAGTAGAATGATGACAGACAGACAATGTTGCCTGAGCACAGCAAATTTGGGATGTAAAAATCCAAGACTGAAAAAATCATCTTTTCTAAAAGATTAAGGTTTAACTCTGACTAGATTTTTAGTCCTGACGTTAGCCTGGCATAGACAAGAAAGCTGATTGAGGTGACCCCTAGAGTTCCCTTCCAAATGAAATTTTTTCTATGGTTTGATCCTATGAATGATCCTGTGAATGCAAGAGCTCTACCACACAGTCTGCTGAACACAGTGAGAACACAACTGAAGGCCAGCTGTGTTAGATGCCAGAATAACTGCTACACAGCTTTGGAAAATGAAACCTAGAGTATGAATTTTGCAGTGGTTTCCAAGGTATGCCTACTATTAAAAAATAAAAGCATAAAACTTACCTAGCTGTGTGTACACACCCAGAGCATGCCTGCTCCTGCCTGGTCACTGTCACTTCCATTCTCTATAAGAGAGGCAAGCAAGGGACCCTGCTCTGACCCCAGTGGGTCTCTCACAGAGAAAAAGCATCAGCATCTGCATGCACACAGTTCCAGGAGGCTAAAAAACTTCCTTGGGGAACCCGGCACAATGTGTGAATTGCTAACTAGATCATTCTATGTAACTTTTTTTTTTTTTTCATTAATTGAGAAGTTTGAAAAGGACTGACTTGAACATATTTCTCAAAATGTATTAACTGGAATCTTTTTGCTTTTCTTCATGGTCATTCTCAAACTTGCAAGTCTGTATGGGAGTTATCTTTGCATATTTTCAAGCATGACCTCAAGACATTTGTATTTAGATGCTGCAATCAACCATTAGATAAATTATGTGACTTTAAGTGCCTGGTCAGTTTTTACTGAAAATTCTTCAAAAGTGCATTTTTTAACACAAGTGGATTTACCTGAAGGGTAAGGGTTGAAACCCAGGAGCCTCTGACATGTGATTTGAGCATCTCAACCTGGCAGCTACCTGTTCTTCCTTTAAAAACTAATGTGTTTCATCTGTTGTGTTTGAACATATGTAACTTTGCAACCCTTCTTTTTTTTTTTTATGTTTAACTCCTGTTCTTCAATTGGTGTAAATGAACGTATTTCACACGGGTCTCACTAGATCGTTATTTACTTCTCTGGTCGTTCTCAGCACATTTCTAAAATTAAAAACAAAAGAAGCTACATCTGAAGTGATATAATCTCAAATAATCTGAACTGACAATAATCTCGAATGTAATTATTCAAATCTGATGTTCATACCTCACTGTTCTGGTACAAGGCTATCCTTGTAAGATGAGGACTTCTAGACATATTGTATTCTCTCAAGCCAGTAATAGGAAACACCAAAGTTTTGATTTTTTTTCTGCTGCTTTCAGCTGATCTCTATGGTTTCCCTGTTCTGTGGTAACTTAGCTCTTTTTTCTCTTTTTTTGTACCTTCATTGTTTTCAGGGGTAAGAATACTGCCATTGTTACCATTTTTCATTGCTCTCCGAGGCTAAAATGCGTACCCAAATTTCATGGCTAACGTATCTAGGTTTCATTGATACTGTCTTTATTTGTTGAATTATGTTTTACGTCTTTTAAAAAAAAAAAAAAAAAGACATACCCTAACTGACTTGGAAAATAGAGACCTCCCACAATAAGTCCTAGATGTCATTCAGTAACCTGTAGTTCCTCATTCTGAAATTAAAATCTCTGGCTGCCCTCCTAAACAACTAATCATCACCCAAAGAGCAGGACTCAGAGATGGAGCGATGCCAGAGGGTTTGAGAGACACAGTGCTGTGGGTGCTGGTGTCCCTACCCATACAGATCCTGACACTATTGGTTCTTCTGCCCATTTTATTTCCAAAGGCTATTGACAATACCCACTGTTTTTGCTCCTTTCTCTAGTAAAGTCATAACAATCATTTTACAGGATGGATTATTTTTCCACAGAAATAAAACCAGCATAGAATAAAAATATGCTAGTTTTCAAGGGAAAAAAATATTCAAAAAAGTGTGCAGCTCTTGGCCCTTAATTTGGTCATCTGTCACTCAGGAAAAGTCAAGGTTGTTTAGCAGCACCAAGGGATTCGTGTTCAGTGAGATCCTTTTGACTTTGTAGCCTCTTGACTTGCACTGACATCCCACTCCTCCCATTGCTCTCAAAGGCGTGAGCTATATAAGAATTTGCAGTCTGACGGTAGTATCTCTTAGATACTCTTAGAGCCCCGTGTTAACCTTTAAAATGTCAGTCTCAGTAGCGCATATGTCTTTGTGGCTGATAGGATTGTGAGTAGCATTGAAAGCAATCTCTAAAACCCTTCCTCTCCACTGAGAGCAAGACTGGCATGGTTTCCTTCCCCCTGAAAATGCCCTTCTTTGTTCTCTGAGGGAGGGTGGGAGCTGGGCTTTCTTTGGGCAGAGTGTAGAAATGTGTTCCTGCTG
>NW_010098294.1:9796-15029 GCF_000699245.1 Pterocles gutturalis
GGGAGCAAGAAAATAATTTAGCCTGAATCACAGTTCATTTCCTGGCCAGCTCCTGGGGCAGCGCTTACACCATGCTACCCTTTAACAGAGACTTCAGCTTTACATGTTAGTCAAAAGGGCATGTCACATGTTTATTCAGAATGGCAAGATCACAGCCAAAAGTAGTATGAGATAATAACAGGTATCACACACTGCTTGTGGTTTTGTAGTATCCAGACTCTGCCAGACTAGTTGGATTATGGGCAGTTTTAAGTTAATAAAACCAATTTGTTTAAAAAGAAATTACCCATTTGGCTCTTGCTGATCATTCAGTTGGTCTTATTTTTCCAAGAGGCAGAACACATCTGCATCCAATTAGTATATTAGTTGGAGTGCCTCTGCACTGCTACGTTACAGTTCCTGTGCGTGGCTTGAAAAAATATGTAGGATGTAAACTCTTCTCTCATCCTGCTGCAAATCAGGAGAGTCTTTAATGAAACCACAGAACCCAGGGGTGAGGGGATAAAGAGGGGAAGGAGCAGGGCAGTGAATACCAACAGCATTCAGCACAGCTCCTTGAGCTCAATGAAGTTTTTCTATATTAAAGGCAGATCTTACACTGGGTTTCTGACATATCAAAGTAAAAAGAAAATCTCTATTTATTTTAATGGAAGTTAGCTTAGGCTTTGCATGTTCATAAGTACAGCATTGTTAGTAGAAAAGAACAGTACGTTAGTGGCTCTGTGCTTGCATCTGCCTTCTCTTCATCCCTCCTAATCCTGCTGTGGTAATCAGAGACACATAAATATCAATTAAAGACACAATTAATAAAATTAAACAAATGCAACAGTCTATTTCGATGATGGTTTGTATTTAACCCTCTTATTTATTGTGTAACTGCACTCTCTCTTTCCAAATGTCACGGCCAGCCCGTGGAGGGTTGTTGTAAGTGCTCCGGGCTGACGGTGGATTTTCACAGGAGTCAGATGACTCATAACTGTACTCTAGGATGAGCAGCGTAATAACAACGGAAGTTAAGAGAGTTACAGGATGAGGTAAGTTGCAGGCTTCAGAGTGTGTTTGAAACAGAGGAGGTTGACAAGACAGCTAGTGGGGGTTTGGCAGGGGACAGGAGAGAGTTGGAGAGCAGGCAGATTCCTTGCGTATGGTGGGTCTGCTGAGCCTGGTGGATGAACTGCCTTCCCTTGCCCCTGGGAGAAGGGGCACTGATGAGGATGAGGACTTGACAGAAATGTTGCCCCCCTACCCCCTTTCCCTCCTTCAGCCTCTCAGCTTGGTGATTGCCCTTCAGTGTTCCTCTCTAGCACACTCTCCTCCCTGCCCAAAGACAAAGATAAATCATTGTATAAATTAAAGAGCAGAGTTCAGTCATAGCCTGACTGGCACTGCTGCTCCACGTGTGCTCAAGGAAGGGGAGTGAGGGTTGGAGCCATCGTCTGCTGTGGTGGGTCCCTGTGTGCACCCCGCAGGCGTGCAGCGCTGGGAGGGCAGTCCTGGACAGAGCCTGGCAGCACAACCCACCCATGGAAGCCTATGAACACTTGACTTCCACGCACACAGAGGTCACAGGCTTCTATTGGCAAAGGTCTAACAAAAGCAGCCTCCTTCAGTATGTGGCAAAGAGAAGCTACATCTTTAAGAGGCTCTGAGTCTTTGCGTTAGGCAGAGTCTGGTGTTGCTCAACGCAACTTCTTGGCTCTCAGTGATGGTGCGATGACACACTTTGCCAGGAAAAAAGAAACACTGAGGACGTCCTGAACAGTTGAGGCTTCTAGGAATAGGAGATCGAAAGACTTAAACAGCTTTACGCTCTGATTGTGCAGTCTGGATGCACATGCAAAAGAAAAGTACCAGAAGGTAATGCTGTTTCTGACAACAGCTGGTGCTGCAAAACTTTGGGAGCAATTCAGATGCTTACACATAGGTGCTTTGTGTCTTTATAGACACAAAGAGTATCCAAGAGTGATCATTTCACACTGAATCATTCCTTTTGTATTTTTAATATGTTTCAGATAATATTGGTGAAGGATGCCACGAATGAAACTGACAGTACGGTTACAAGCCCAGTTCAGCTAAGCCATACATCATGGGCTAAAAATTACTACCTTGCTTTAAATACCAGATCTAGCTCCTTCAGAAATTATCACAGAAAAATAATTCTTTCTTCAAAGCTCAGAGAGGACAGGTATAAGAGTATCTGCAACAGGTGAACCCCAGAAAGAGCAGATTTACCTGCTCCTTCACAGAAGACCAAGAGAGATGCTGGGGTGCACATAGAAGCACAGGGCAGTAGAGAGATAAAAGAGCAGGTATTTTTGGATGGAGATAAGTCTGAAGATGGTGATCTTCCTCTAGTGACTGCAGACAGGCTCACAATAACAGACTTAGGCTAAAAAGTCTGACTTCTAGATGGCTAATGTTGCACAAGATCTCTCCCACCACTGCACTTTAAATTACAGATATTGGAAAGGCCACACAGTTTTAACGTTGTTAATTTTTTTCTTTCCTCTACTTCAAACAAGATGATGTGAAAGGCTATAACTTTGATGGGCTCTGGCGTGAGGCAGCTGGATCAGCTGTGCTCCGCAGAGGCTCCTGTTCTCCAGGGCTGGCTGCCTGGAAAGCTGCCACTGCAGGAAGCCGATCTCCATCAGGCTCCTCGCCTCTGAATGGCTCCTGAACACAAAAAAAATGAAACTGAGATCTTGTTCCTTTTGGTTAGATGAATTTCCTGATAGGTGTCAGGAAATGTCTGAAATGTAAAGTAAACTGTTGTCCTTTCTTTTCCTATAGTTTTCATAATGGACTGTAGCAGACAAGGGTATTCGAATATTTTTATAATTACTTTCTTTTCTTTCTTTCAGTTCCCACAGGTATTCACATAGAAACAGGGCCAAAAAACCGTTTGAACAAGTCTTCCTGTTCTTTACATGCCACCTGACATGCATTAAGTTGTGCAAAGTAGCTGATGTTTAATTCTGTATCTAACTGAATTGTGTTAAGTGTTGGCTCATGCATGCCAAAGTCTATTAAACGCGGTGGTTTGTTTCTTCCTAAATTAAGGCAGTCTGGGAAGGTGGAACACAAGAAAAGTAAAGTGATTCTTGTGACCCACTGTAGGCATTTGCACAGAAATCCGCCTAACCTATGTCTCTGGATTCACCTAATGAATTCTAAAATTGCAAACACCTATTAAGTAAGATAAAGAAGAAAGAACATTGAAAATGAAAAGCCGATAAAGGAACATTTCAGCTGCTAGTTAAAAATAACTCCTGCCTCAGTCAGCAGGGTTTGTTTGTTTGTTTGTTTGTTTGGGTTTTGGGTTTTTTATTTTGTTTGTTTTGGGTTTTTTTTTTTTTTTTTTTTTTTTTTTTTAGTGGGAGAAATGAGTGGAGCAAAAGCCAAAAGGATACATTTTCCAAGGCTAAAAAATAATTATTCACTCAGTTTTTACTGCAAGAAAGTGAAGACTTGGCGCACACACCCCAATTGCGCCTGTACATGTCCTGCCCAGAGTGGACAAGATGCAGGCCAAGGGGAGAGAGAAGGACAGGGTTGTCACAAGCCATGGCACTAAATCACATCAGGTGTTGTCGCACTGTTTCACAGCGTCTTCTAAAGATCATTGCTTTTACCACTCCTAGGAGGGTGAAATAGCTACTGGAAGGTCTAACCAAGGTGTTCTTGGGGCAGTGCCCTTGAGGAGGGTGGTGGCTCCCTCTCTGCCCACTCAGGAGATGGCAAGGAGTGACAGGCAGTGCTATCATAGCCAGGTCCCTTGTGATAAGGTTTTTAGCAGTCCCTAAGAGATGTAGGGTACAAAGAATATGAACATCTTCTGTACCTTTCTCTACCTTGGTGGCTCCCTTTCCAGCAACTGAATGGCAAGTAAAGGCATAGAAGAACCATTGTTTTATATCTACACCCCTGTTGTATGGAGGTGCGGTGATTCCATGAAATTCCAAGATTGACTCCTGAATCTAGAGAAAATCTATCTTGCTCTTATTAATAAAATACACATCAAAAAAAATCAATTAAAAAAACAAGCAAATAAAACCAAAGTTCTCTTTCAGAATTTTATTTTATTCTACAAAACTTTATTCTTTAGTCTTCATTCTTAATCACAGGAGACTACATTGTGTTTTTAAAAACTGTCTGGCAGGACAGTAATAGAAAATTATAGAGTTTGCAGTTCTACATTTAAAATTTCACTCTTAAAATTATACCATCTTTTTGCTCTTGAATCCTTCCTAACTTCAGAGGAATCCACCTAATGAGAAATAATGGTTTTTATTCGTTTTAAGAGCTCTGGAATTTGTACATAGTTTTATTAATAGTATATGGAGATTGTACTGAAATTCTCTGGGTATAAAAGTAAAATTTAGAGTACAAACCAGACATTAAAAATAAGTTAAAAGTGCCCATGTAGAGGACCGATTTGTTTTCTGTTAGCACCAATGATTCTTCAAATTTGAGCATTTTCCCATTAGTTGAACCACCTGAAAAATGTATTAAACTAAAGAGCAAGATAACATCCATTTTCTTGTCCAGTGGTCCTCTGAAGGAAAAATTGTTATGATAACCCACCAGTGACCAAAATGCATACCCTTAGTGGGGGGGTAGGAGGGGAGTCAAACCAGGCTTTCACAATATATAGGAAAAGAACGTCTCTTTGACCTGGTCAAATACCTTCTTTATATCTAAGAAGCAAATCAGTGACGTTAAGTGCATCAAGGTGAACAAGTGGATTTCATTACATTTTACTTTCATCATTATCAGAAAAGTTTCACCCTTTAATAAAAACACTGTGATCTCATTTTATTATTTCCAGGAGCTACTCCTTTTCTAGTGGACAAATTTAGGGGCAGAATTTGAAATCCACTTTTAGATGAAAAATTTGTTTAGCATATCTAGCTGCACAAAATACTTGTAATGTGCATACTTATCCTGGGCTGTCTGGCTGCTCCCTAGAAAATGTTCTTGTTATTTGACTGCTTTATCGTTGCCTACAGATGCTCTCAGTGGTGGAGCATTTTCCCATTCTGAAGAAAGGATCTTCAGGAAGTGCAATCAATGTAACATGACATTGAGGGCTATTCCTTTTTAACCAAGGAGGATATTGTTCAAAAGATGGACTCTTATGAAGAAAAACCAAAACACAACAAAACAAAACAACCCCAAAACAAAACAAAAAACTTTTAAGATTAAATGATCAGTGTCTATTTTCTTTCCT
>NW_010098294.1:15060-53163 GCF_000699245.1 Pterocles gutturalis
ATGTCTGATGGTAGATTATCCAAGCAGACCATCCATACACATCGATTTTTTAGCAGGTTGGTTGCAATTATTCTTGTGGTTGTTATTATTGTGGTGTTGTTGTTATTTACAAGGATTATAATCCAAGGCTCCCTAACAAATACAAGCATTAGAGAAGCTTACAGTTATTTGCACAATTCCTGAATTTACTCTTGTTGGGCACAAAATAAAACTGAACAAACTTTCTCTCATAGTCTAATAATTACAGCAGTCTCTTAGAAAACAAAAAAATATGGCTTAAAATTGTTGCTCTACAGAAGACTTGAATGTGAATCTCCAGGTGGATGCTTTAAACACTGTAGCTGCGGACCCAGTTCCCTTCTTCTTTCAGTGCTGAGCATAAGTAATGGAGTTTCATTGCCTATTGTCAAAGGCTCTGAAACTGGACAGACACTAGTTTGTTTCCCTGTTACTCAGAGTTATCCAAGTATTTCTAATTTTTTTTTAAATGGCAAGAATTTTAAAATGATAAAAATATCCCCAGAGATGACCAAATCTGTCCATCCGTCCTGTTTTTGGAATATTGCAGACTATCCCAGCCGCGCAAGTGGATGGCTTAGTTCTGATGGCTTGTAGCAATGTCAGGAATTTCACATCAAGTAGCTCATGGATACAGATGTAGGTAAGTATATATACATATTTATACATATATTTATATATGCACATATGTATGTATTTATGTGTCATAGGAGGGAGCATTACTTAACCTCTGATAATCTGGCTGAAGAGCATCCCCCCAGTCTATGCAGGTCTATTCCATGCCTGATCTACACACACAGTATTCAAGCTCACTTTCCAGGACTACTGTAACAATGCACTTTCAGTTCAGCGTGGGGCAGGGTTAACTTCCATCCTATGAATCCTATGACATTTTAAATATTCCTGCCCATGGCAGGGGTTTGGGTGAGATGATCTTTGGAAGTCCCTTTCAGTCCAAGCTATTCTATGATTGATTCTATTATCCATCCATTATGCAGCCTGAAATGTGTGAGTCAGGGCTAAGACAGAAAAAGGGAGAAACTTTGCCTCTGCTGATGAGTTAAAGCAGTCGCCCGGATTTGGTGCATGTTGAGTTCAGGCATCTTCTCCTTGTACTGAGTGTGATGGTGTTGTGATGCTGCCTGGTGCACAATACCATACCTTAGTGTCAAGGTATTCACTCCCAATAATCCTTGCTCCACATATGAGCTCTCCCTTATCTTTCCGACACAGCCAGTTCCCCCAGGTGGATTAAACGTGGGTTGTCGGTTCCTCACTGGGGATACCATCTTCTCATATCAGGAACTAGAGTTTTACACTTGGGCTGGGGACTCCAGGAGGCAGCGATTTTGTCCATGACAACATAGAAATGAATTCTCTTTGTGGATCCAGAGGAAGATTTCTGAACGTGAAAATAATAGTTCTTTATCTAGCTCCAACTGAAAGTCTGACCCTAGAGACGCCTTGTTATGAAACATTTTCCGTTAACAAAAATAAAAAGACCACATTAAAAAAGGTTTTATTCCTAGTAGTAGCTTTTATATACTGAATATGGTTCTAGACACTTTAGACAGTGGGGAACTATTTCCAGTGGTCTTGTAAGACTTAATTAAGTTACCATCAAGACCAGGGCAGAAGGTTCCTAAGCACCTTTAATCCTCTGCATAGTTTTATAGGATACCAGCACTTGGGTTCTAACAATGAAGACCATTGTCAGACTCAGAGAAGAGTTTGAAAGCAAATTGATAGTTCACTGCAGTTGCACAGCCTGTTTTATACCATGTCGATAGAAGTTTTTTAGAATTCTAAGTGCTGATATATGATGCAGTTGCCTTATTGCTGAATATAGTAGCAATTCTACGCTCATTTTCCTGAATTTCAGTATTTCAGCAATATTTGAGATAGTATTTTCCAAAGAGTTAGTGTAATATGCACTGTAAACCTGCAAATTACAAGCGTTCTGTAATTTTATGATCTGTGTGGGAAATGTCAGTCTCTACATATCCATATACAAACTTACAAACTCCGTCCTTGCATGTCTTTGAGTTTTGCTGCAGAAAGCATTTTGTCTCTGAGTAAACAAGTCACAGAGTTGGGATAGTGCTTACAGTTTCAGATGCCAGTACAGTCAGACTTCCAAAGGAGAATAAACTCCCAAAAGATCATACCAGCTTCAGGATGATATTTTTGTGCTGCTTGGATATTGTTTTGTGGGGTAATGATTGCTGCTAATAACAAATGAGTGTTGCTTCTCAGCCTTTACTGATTCAAAAGCTTCTAGGAAAAAGCCTGAAAAACACATTTGCCATTTTTGAGGTTAGTGCATAAAATCAAAACTTTTGTGGTGATAGTTCTTTCTTTTCTTACACATTCTTATTTCCGAAACTGTTTAACAAGCACCTTGTAACCCTTCAAATACACTCAGGAAGCCCAGCAAATGTCTAAGCTACTCAACCACCTCCAAGGTCCCTCATGTTTGTAATTATCCCTTCCATTACTTGCTTCAGCTCAAAAAGCGAGACACATACAAAAGGACATAATCTGTCATTCATCTGTCAATGTAAACAATATGTGTATGCATCATAGCAATGAACTATTAAAGATATTAGAGTGCAGTCTTCGAAATTGGCTGACAGAGTCATATTGACAAAAAAATTCTGAAACTGGCATTTTACATGATGGGACCTTCTAGAGAAAAAATTTATTCTTTGAATACTCGGCATTGATTTTCCATCCTGTAATCCACAACAAATGGTGTTACAAGGGTGCTTAATGTATTTGTGCCTTTTACTCTTGCCTTTGTGTTATTTAACTGGAAACAATTACCCTTTCCCGGGCCAATGGTTAACAGCCAGTTCCTCATTCAAACTACCTGGTGCTTTCTGATTTGTTGTTATCTACTTTCATGGTAAGCCTTGTGTGTTTATCTGTTACACAATGACATTAGTATCCCATCCTATAGGAATTATGAAGTTTAGTGACATATTTAAGAGAGTGCTTAACTCCTCACCTAACTTTAATCTCATTAGTTCTAAGCATTCAAGTGCTTATGAGCAGACTTATGTTAAGAACTATATTGATTCTTGGTGATAAAGCCTACAACACTTAGCGGCTAAGTTGACTCCAGGAGCTTAGCTTCATGAGGACTGTGAAAAAGAGCTCTAGAACAAGTGTCAGTTTTATGTTCTAGATTCTACACAAAGTTACCCTGGATAAGATATGACACCTCTGTTTCCCTGTCCTGTAAGGAGAGCTAAGATTATATAGAATCATAGAACCATAGAATGGTTTGGGTTGGAAGGGACCTTAAAGATCATTTAGTTCCAACCCCCCTGCCACGGGCAGGGACACCCTCCACTAGCCCAGGTTGCTCAAAGCCTCATCCAGCCTGGCCTTGAACACCTCCAGGAATGGGGCATCCACAGCTTCTCTGGGCAACCTGTTCCAGTGCCTCACCACCCTCACAGTGAAAAATTTCTTCCTAATATCTAATCTAAATCTACACTCTTGTACCAACTACCACTCTTTCAGCTTGAAACCATTATTCCTCATCCTATCACTACACGCCCTGGCCATCAAATTTGTCAGGCATGATTTGCTCTTAGTGAAGCCATGCTGACTGTCACCAGTCACCTCCTTATTTCCTTAGCATAGGAATATATATGAACCTTAGCATAGCATATATATACATATAATGTGTACTTACTTAGTATTTGTAATTAAATCAATAACATGTTTCATTAATCCCCATTGTACTGAGCAGAAGCAAATCTGATAGAAGTATATACCTCTGAGACTAAGATAAGTTATTCCATTTTTTCTTTCATTTACATCTATAATTAATAAAATATAATTGTTCCATACTAAAGTAAGTATTTTCTGTAGATGACAAAGAATATTGCAATTATGGATAATAATTTGAACTGGCATTTTGCTATTCAAGCTGGCAGCATAAATTTGAAGTGCAGTGATAACTAAGGAATTTAGCAGCAAGGAATGGATGTATCCACTTATAAATACTTGAGGTCATTAAATACTTCAATCAATCTTGAGTCACATACCAAATCTTGGAACATTATCTTCACACATTACAGCCAAAGTCGCAGTTGAAGTTGATGCCATTCTGCTAGATAACGGAGCTGAAATTTCATTCATATTTTTTTTGTTTAGTGAGATTTGCTTTTCGGGACTTGAATTCAAAGAGAAGTGGACATTTGAAACGTGCCCTTGTTTACCACTCTTGTTACTATGATTGCTGTAGATTGAATTAGAGCTCCAATCTTATTAAAACACTCCTAGCATCTCCTGTTGTGATATGAACATTGAAAAAGTTACTAAGAATCATTGCATCTTGGCAGGAATCGTAAAAATAAATCTGTTATTTCTGTCATTTGCAACCTTGATATCGAACAATGAAAGTGTGCTATGTGACTGAGCAGAATACCAGTGTGCTATCTCTTGGCAATACATTAGGGACAGAAAAAATATTTCTGTCTGTGTGTAAAGTGTTTTTTTAACTACTTCTGAATCAGATGAAACATTTGTACCAGAAATTTTGATATGTCAGCACAGATATGGCTGACAATGAAAATGCAATGCTAATAATTGTATAATACTGGCAAAAATATTTGTTAGAGAAGACAGAAGCAGATAAAAAGTTCTGCTTGTATCAGCAATAGTGTGGCCAGCAGGACTAGGGCAGTGATTGTGCCCCTGTACTCGGCACTGGTGAGGCCGCACCTTGAATCCTGTGTTCAGTTTTGGGCCCCTCACCACGAGAAGGACATCGAGGTGCTGGAGCGAGCCCAGAGAAGGGCAACGAAGCTGCTGAAGGGTCTGGAGCACAGGTCTTATGAGGAGCGACTGAGGGAACTGAGGTAGTTTAGTCTGGAGAAGAGGAGGCTGAGAGAAGACCTTATCGCTCTCTACAACTACCTGAAAGGAGGTTGTAGCGAGGTGGGTGTTGGTGTCTTCTCCCAGGTAACAAGTAACAGGACAAGAGGAAATGGCTTCAAGTTGTGCCAGGAGAGGAAAAACTTCTTCACCAAAAGGGTTATCAAGCACTGGCACAGGCTTCCCATGGAAGTGGTGGAGCCACCATCCCTGGAGGCATTTAAAAGATGTGTAGATGTGGCACTTAGGGACATGGTTTATTGGTGGACTTGGTTGTGTTAGGTCTATGCTTGGACTTGATGATCTTTAAGGTCTTTCCCAACTTCAATTATTCTATTATTCCATGAAAGGGAATGCTCACCAAGAAAAGTCAGAAAAGCTTTACAACTGCGATTGAAGCTAGCACAAGACTCAACTTCAGAGAGCAAAGTAGAACACATTTCTTGTTGTGATCACAAATATTGACAAAAGCAAAGAAAGTGGCACTGCATAGTATCCAAAATACATATTGGGCTTGGTTTCATGTAAAAAAAACCACATTAGGGTAGTATCAACAGCAAGAGGAAAGCAAACTCCCTTTACTCTTTCAAATGTTGTTTGGTCACTCTCCCACATTGTATACTGTGTTATTTTCTTCCTCTTTGATCTTGATTCAGCTTCTATTAAAGAAAACACAAACCAATGAATACTGGATCAGGCTGGGGTGGAGAGCAGGGTGTTATTAGCACCAAATTTCCTTCTTCACTTGCAGCTCCCATAATTTGTATACTGAATGTTTCCTTGTCACTTTGTAATTTGAGGGCACAGTCTGATAGTTTGCTCCCAGTTGCTGTTTCAGGATGTTATTGTCGTTGCATGCAGCCTGTCATTTCAGAGACGCTCGAACTTCATTTTGGCGTCTAAGGAACTGGAGGAGCCTCTGGAAGCTGTGGAGGTTCACAAAAAGAAGTGAGCCTGAGGGCAGGGAACATGGTTTCTGGGCAAGCTGGAGGCAGTCAAAGGATGTGGTTTTGTGGATGGAAAAGAATCTGAACGGAACTCAGGAGATAGTCCTTTATAAAGAGCTCTGACAAAATCCAGAGCCACGGCTATTGATAGTGCTATAGTTTTGACGCTGTTGCAAACTTAGGCATAGTGGTGCTGGTTTTGTATCAAAGGAATTGCTCAGTAAAAAAGGAAGTAGTAGCAGAGGGATCCTTTCATGAAAAGGAATAGAATAAGTTGGTGCAAAATATTTCTGAAAAATATCAGGTTTTCTCAATCTCAGAAAGCTTAACAAAATCACTGTTTGAAATTTGTGTTGCAATAGAAGCATCAAGTAAAATGAGTCCTACACAGAAACTGCAATAGAAAAGATAAAAAACTCACAGATGTCTAAAAAATGCTTTATCAAAAGCAAGCTAGCTCTTTCAACAATAGGATAACTTTCCTGAGCCTTGGCTTAAGCAATAAACATACACTTTTTTCTGCATTTTTATATGCTAAAGCTGCCTAGCTATCTTTAAAATCTATTTTAAATCTTCAGTTTCAACAATAGAGCAATGTCTTTTCTTCAGAGAAGACACGGCACCTTTAAAAAAGAAATTAAAGCAGTAAAAAATAAATGGCACTTGTAATGTCCACCCTTGGTCATTCGCATTAAATTGCGTGTATGTGTATTAGAATCAATTAAATGAAGGCATGCCTTCCTTCCAACACTGAGAAGAATTAGGTAATATATTAAAAGCAGATAACCTTGTTTGCCTCCCACTCAACCTTTCTTCATCATTCTTAATAGCAAACATCTAGCTATTGATTAGTTCATTTTAAATGCTACTAAGGTAAATGCCATACTGCTTTGAACTGATGAAAGAATTGAACAAAGACGAATCACAGTAATTGTGGCATGTTGAGGAATGCAGATCACAAGAACTGACTACAAAAAAAATACCTAATGTAACCTTTTCTTTCATGTAAAATCTTACAAAAGAAAGAAAATACATGTTAGGGCAGTCGGAGAAATTTAACTTAACTCAAGGCAGATCCCTCTCACCTCCTTCATTCTGCCTTTGTAGTAAGGACTGTAACTTCATTCTAAATCAATACATTTTCTCAGGCAACATGATTCCATCATAAATCATCATTTGCACAATGTGTTTCTGCTAATAAATCTGCAGCTAGAAGGGATAAAGAGGAAACTGGTTAACAATAAACTGCTGTTAAACTAGGGCAGAAACAATATAAAACACAAGGTTATTATTGACACCTATATCTACAATATGCTCTCTATCTATGTCAACTGTTGTGGAACTAAATGTATCTTCTCCTGCGATTAGCTGTCTATGAAGTTCAAGTTGATGCTCAAGACAATGAAAATACTGAAACCAAACTATTCGTGAAGAGATGAGGTTTAACATTTATAATTTAGCTGCAAACCTGGCCAACTGCATTTAGAGCAGATTTTTCAACAGCTTCTCATAGCAAGGCAAAATTTGACACAAATACATATTTTGTGGCTTAGATGTAAACCTAAGGAACTGATTACCCAATAGACTAAAAATTTCCCTTGAAACCTCAAATGGATGCTCAACATAATCAGTTACAAAGCTAAAACCACCAAACTGGGTAAAAAAGAAAGGCTGATGATAGTATAAACTACAGAGTTTATGGAATCTGAAAGTTTGGGGGTTATACATTTCTATTTGGGGAGAAGCAGTGCTTTTAAATATGTTTACATCTTGACAACTTCCTCCCACCTACCCCCACCCCCCAAGGAATCTAAAATAACATTGCTAACTCTTAATTTAGAAAAATATTTTAAAAAAAACAACTGAAAATTATATTCCACTGGCTTTTAGTGACAGCTGAACTTTGAATTGCAGGCAAGAACACGCAGAAATCTGTGCCATTGGATAGGATGGTTCACAAGCCCAGAAATGGTAGGACGTAAGTACAAGTCCTTAGACTACACTAGCTTCTCTTTTTGCCTTTTAAAATGTGTCTTGTGGGCTAATGTGTTCCAAACAACTTTGCTCCATGCCTTCTCTCCAAAGCAAATTCCCTCTCTGACACCTTCCTTCCTTATTATTACCACCCTTGCAGACTTTCCTGCTTCCAGAACTGTGAGGAAAATCATTCATCAACCACAAACAGAAAATTCCAGACAGAAAGTGTAACTTCTAAATAAGTGCATCCATTTTCTAACAAGTTCAGCATCTTTCATCCCTGAATTAGTGGAGACATTTCTTGCTTATGAATCTGAATAAAGGCTTGGGAGGTTGTTTTATTTAAATCTTGTAAAAAGTCTTCTGTCTTGGTCTGTCAGTTATAAAATGGTGCACATTATAAAGTGGGTGTTGCTTAAGAAAAGACCAGATTCTGCCAGATTTATCCATGTAAGAGAGTGGTATAGCACAAGTAAATAGAACGTAGTCAATTTTTTTCGTTAAGACTTCTTCTATAGCAGTCAGCGAACAGAGCTCCTAGACTAATTTATTAGTGTTAACATATCTATTCAGCACATTTCTGTTTTGTTCAAACATTAGGAAAACTCTGATACTTTTCTGTCTACTGTCACCGAGTCTTCCTGAAAAATCTCTCCATCAAGGAAATTTTGTGCAGACCCTACAAACAGTTTCTTTTCCTCATTCAGGAACAGAACAACAGAAGTCCAGTCCTGGGACAAATATTGTCCTCACTTGATAAATTTCTTAATCACCTCTCACATCTTGTTGATTCAATGTCAATCAAAGGCAATACTACTGCTCACATACTTACATCTGAATTGTAGCTCTAAGCATATGCGTAAGTGCTTTTTTGGATAGATGCCAGAGTTGCTTGGGTCCTTGCCATGTCAGGCCCCTTGTGAACACATTTTTCTCACATGAGCCATATTTTCAGGACCAGACTTGCATCTTTCAGCACACTAACAGCCAGGGCACAGGTGAATAGGGCCTCACTGTGTGGAGCACCTTTGACTTCTGCCTGTGCAAAATGCTGAGACAGGACCTACAGATACTTCAGGATTCAAAGGTCAGTAAGACTGGAGAATGTATCCCCAAGTGAATACAACTGTCTATTTGCCACTAAATATCCCACAGGTGCACAATAAAATATTTTTGAGCACTTAGAGGAAGAAGCTAGACATAGAGATATTAAAATGATGAAATAATGTGCAGAAAGTACTTTGATGAATAATTTTAAAATTGTCTGGGTGACAAAATTTATTGGTTAATATCAGGTTAAATCTTATCCCTATACTCAGACTATCTTACTGTGTCTATTTGGGCAACAAATTGCAAATTTATCAGTTATCTACAACCATACAGGTTTTGTCTCATGTTTTCTAACTATTTTTGAAAGTCTGTCAGCCCTGTCTGTGTTCCTGAGCAAACAAGCCCAGATCACTTCTGCACCCTATGTGCAGTGGGGCTGCACTGGACACCTTGTGTGTACAGTATTCAGTTACCAGCAAGTATGATTTACCACAGAGCTGATCTGCATGTGCTCTTTGGAGATATTCAGGACATCAGTGCCATGCCCAAACATTTAGTCCTGTTAGGTATCCCCAGCCACCAGCCCTATATGTTTTGGGATTTTCCTCTATGGGCAATGCTGTGTAAATCTGCATAAATAATGGAAGGGACAATTAGATCTCAGGTTTCGGATCTAGCCCCTGTGGAACAGGGTCTTCGAGCTTCTGGCAAAGTATTCTTTCATGTACATACCTCTTTAGTGCAATCTGCAAATTTAAGGCTGTTTTATATGGAGAAAACTTAGGGGACTGCCTTTGGTACTAAATCCTAGGGGTGGGTCGTACAAGCCATCCATTCTGTTGGTGGAAGGAGAAGAGCCCAACTCCGTCTCCAATCTGAGGCATGAAGAATATCATGCTTTCTTGGAGGGAAGGCCCATGTGACATGAAAAATGCAGAAGAAATGGCTTTGGGGTTTGAATGACTACCAGAGAAAAAGAATATCTGTTGGTGAAGGGAGAAGAGCCCAACTCCGTCTCCAACCTGAGGCATGAATATCATGCTTTCTTGGAGAGAAGGCCCATGTGACATGAAAAATGCAGAAGAAATGGCTTTGGGGTTTGAATGACTACCAGAGAAAAAGAATATTAACATCTTGTCCTCATCATTGCCCTCCTAGTATGCTCAGCTTTTGGTCAAAATGGAATATTCTGTGAAATATTTAAACTACTTTCTTTCAGTTGAGGGAGTGACGGTGTACTAATAGTGCATTAATTAAGAGACAGTAATGCCATTGCAATACCTTTTGGAAATAAAACTTATTTTCAGGAAAAAAAGTCGATATAACTAAGGCAGTTGCATTTCTTTCAGATTAGGAAGATAAATTTAGGCAAATATTGACTGTAATATCTTATAAAACATATAATGTATATTAAATTATATTGCCTACTAATATGTAAGCTTTTGTTTCAAGCCAAATTTCTTCGGTGTGCTTTGGACTCATAGGGTTTCCTGTTTTTTCTGCTGCTCATAAAGAGTTAAAAATGCTAGCATTGTCTGGCGCAAATCATGGTGCTTTTTCTTTATAGTAGAGTAGTATGATGAAAGCAAAGAGCACTGGAGGGCTCTGGAGCTTAGAAAAATAATGCCTCACAATAATCTCATTTTTTATTTATTAATAAAATTTTAATTTTAATGTAAGTGATGTAAAAATATACATCTATGTATATATATGTGATAAAAAAGTGGACCAGAATACAGAATATTTTGTTTTCAGGTAACTGAAACTGGGTAACCCTCCTGAAGGTATGTAAAAAAATACATCTCTATATATATATGTGATAAAAAGTGGACCAGAATACAGAATATTTTGTTTTCAGGTAACTGAAACTGGGTAACCCTCCTGAAGGTCTGATCTGAAATTTTTGTTTGATCTTTGACATATTTTGTCTGATTTTTGACAATAATACTCATACAATACTAATCGAGATATGGTGGGAGTTTTTTAAGTGTCAAAAGAAAACTTATATTTGAAATGCCTCAAAATTGTTTCAGCATTCTAAAGAAGTGCCTTTTGCCCTATTCATCCCTTGAATCAAAGTTGCTTTCCAGGAATTTTTTGCTTTACTGGCAATGACATTTCACATACTTTTAAACAACTTCCAAGGTCAAAACTGAATTAGAACAAGGCTTCAACGAGCATGAATTAAATATTACAAAATTATTTAAATTAGCTGTAGATCTGCTAAATAAAATAGAAAAAAACATTCTCATTTCTGTCTTAGCAAGAGGAGGAAAAGCTAAGAAAATGTGGGATTTAACAGTGTGCCTTTAATAGAATGAAACACATGCTAATTTATCTGAGCTGTTATGTATTTTTCATTGCTTTGCTGGGCTTTAATAGGGATTTCCTTTCTTTGCCTCTTTACTGGACAGTGATATGCAGTGTATAACCTCATTAAATAAGCCAATGATTCAAGACTATTGAGATTTATTTTGAGATTGCATTAGATCAGACACAAATTTTAGCTTATTGTGTATTTTCTTCTTTTTGACTGGCTCTTCTCTTCTTTGACAGCACCGCTATCTTCCATAAAAATTGCTTTCCAGTTTCACACAGTTTAACTATAACGAAGGGGCCTCCCTGACGGGTGCTGGCCCTGAAGTTATTCTTCTCCTTCTGATATAACACACCCATAGAGAGGGGTCTGAACCACAACCATGAATCCAAGCGCTCCCTAGTTTGGGGTCAGTTTGGATCCAAACCAAGATTTGCAGCTGGGACCCATCTGTAGTTCTAACACAATATTGAAGAAGTCTGCAGTGGTGTAAATTGGCACAGTCTCACAGACTTCAAAGGAAGCATGCCAGTTTGCAGGAGCAGAGGGTATGGATAATCTCACCTCTGTGAAGAAAGAAATAAAAGAAGCTGAGGAAATCAAAGTAGATAGAGGAAATATGAAAATCCAGATCAAACCGGAAAACAAAAGCGGGCCTTGAAAGTTAGAAGGCGTAGTGTGATGCAGAGATACATACATGTTTGGGATGCATTCGTGGTTTATAAGTGTTTGGCCTTGTCTACGCTGTTGTATGCTATGCCAATAAGTCCTCAAGAAGCAAAGAACCCATCATTTCTTGTACTAAAATTCCCAAGAAATTATTGCTTTAACCATCATCTTTCCTTGACCAAGAAAAAAACTCCTGCCCTAGCGCACCACAACACTTAGCAATTCTCATCCTTCAGGCAGTTTTGAAAATATCAACTAAATACCTATAAAGTTCTTATAAAGAAAATTTGTTATCTTATCCACATTTTTACAGTCACCAAGCCTGACCAAGGTTAAATAATCTGACTGAATTGAGAGAAACAAAACAGTTCCCCATCATGGATGGCACTCAGAGGTTTTGTCTCTTACTCCTCTCCTGACATCACTGAATTATATTTTTCACTCTATAGGTCTGAATTTGCATACACATTTTTGTGGTTGAAGAGGGATATGTTTAATTATTTGATTTTAAACTCTTGAATATAACTTTGGATCATTAAAAGAAAAATACAGGAATTTTATGTTTTCTTTGCAGCAGAATTAAATCTTTGTAGGGATAAAGGAAAATATAATTTTCACATGTTATTTTGCATATCATGTGTTGTTTGAAATAAACAGGTATTCTATGGCTGTCCCAGTCATCTCTTAGGACATGCTTGGATACAAATATTTTACTTCTGTGGGAGACCTTTAGCAAAATTGCATATAAATTAAGTCACTTCTTTAATATAAACAAGCCTCTTTCTATTTTTTTGCAATATTTTTAAAGTCCTACTCTAAAAGATTTTAGTTGTCCTCTAAATCTTTTCTCCTGGTTTGCCAGTTTTAATTTCAATGAAAGATAAGGAAAAAATAAGAAAACCTAAAACCCAAAAAAATGCTTTGGAGTCCCATTAAACCAACAAGGGAGGGACATAAAGTGCAAATATAAACAGTAGCTATATTAAGCCTGACAGGTTTTTTTTCCCCAAGTATTTTTAGGGCTTTGCTGAATATTAGCTCTCTTATTTCCTCAGTTAGACACTGTCTGCTTGGTTCTTTACGTGACTTCTGCCTTGTACACTGCACCCAGCTGCCATCCTCCTGCCTGGACTACTCATGTGCTGTGCACAAAAGTAAAGTTCACATGCTGTGGGGAAAACACTCATGCCTGCTACTCACCCAGTATCACTCTTGGTTAGGTCCCAAAGCACACCTTCCATGCAGCTGTTTCCTTCAGGGGTGATCCCAGCCATCATGAGAATGCAGACATATTTTGGAAAGAAAACAATGAAAAGAGCAAAGTGATCCATGGTTGAGAGGAGAAATTGTCTAGAGATTCATTTAAACTTAGACTTGGGTTAAAGGTTTCATCCAAGTGCTGTTCAGACACAGTGATATTTAAAAGATGATTGCTGCTAGATCACAACTGAGCTGGCAAGTGTTGTCGAGTGTCAGTGAAAGTAGGCAAAATAAGCATTTCCTGCTCAAATAAGTCAATTATAACCTTTTCCTTGTGATAAAACTGCCAGTTGATCTAATTAGGTAGAGACAATGAAAATGCAAAGCCAGGACCATAGATCTATAACAATATATGCCATAGCTTGTGTGTCATCTCTTCTGTCTGTATAAGGGCTTGATCTGAACCATTAAAGCCTTAGCAAGGACGAGTTTGCACAGAGTAAGAAAACGTGCTTATGCATCTTAAAATGTCAATTTGCTGTGAACAAAATATAAGAAGAAGAAATAATAAATTATGCTGTCTTACCTTATAATACCTGCTTTCAAAAAAAAAAAAAAAAAAAAAAAGAAAAGAAAAGAGAAGAAATGAAAAGAAAAAGGTTTCTTTTGAACTATTGAACTGTTTCCCAAACACTCCTTGAAATGTGGAGATTCCTTCACCTGTTCATTCCTCTTAAGTACATCCAGTCTGGCAGCATAGATAACCTCTGTCCACCTGCCCAAAGCTTAGCTTTCAGGTTACACTTTTCAGCCTGCTTTCCCAGGTATGTGTCTGAAGCAGTATGCAATGTATGCATGTGCATGAAAGGGGGCTGCAGGCAGCAATCTTGTGACACAGGTCTACCCTAAACAAGCAGGAAAAATAAGCATTACTTCATTTGTGGCATAACCCAAAATGGACAGGGTGCTTGTAGCTGGGGTTAACAGTGCAGTGATAAGCATGTAAGAAGCCAGTAGGAGAAATGTATGGTTTGTAAGAACACAGTCCCTGCCCCTGCAGAAAACAGGACTGCCCCATTGAAGTAAATGGGTAATTCTGAACAACTACAAGATTGCACTGAGAGCACAAGCACAAAAATATTCCCATCTTTTTAGTAAATTATCTAGCTAAAGCAGAAGTGGTGCCACATGAGCAGTATTGTGTTAAGAAAGAGGAAAAAGTGATGTGGTTACAGGACTTGATAATCACTCAGCTGACATGCAGTATTTAAGAAAATAAGCATTAAGGAAAAAGGAAAAAAATCAGGCTCTGTATGTGGAAATAGATGATAGATGATAGATAGATAGATAGATGCATACATTTAGATTTATCTATCTGTTAATCTCACATATGTGGCCTGTCTTTGAAAAGGCATCTTCCTCTTTAGAGAAATGTATGTGGCACAACTACTTTGTCTTGATCTCAGTGAATCATGCAATACTGTAATTAACTGAGTGATACTATGTTACATGAGAAATTTTTGTTTAAATGGGGAAGGACAGTGATCAGGGGCCTAAAACAGAACCAGACAACATTTAGTGCTGCCATAAGAACTAAGCATGGGGTGGAAATTATTTTACTGCAGGGGGGTTCCTACTGTTCTTCACAGGCATGAAGTTTTGGCACTGTTTTTGTGTGCATTTTTATTGCCCTTGGTAAAAAAGAGTCAGTGTGGTGCTGATATTTCCTGGTGATACAGTGTTGAGAGGGAACATGACTCTAAAGGATGGCTGGGAAGAAGCGCACAGGAAGAACGGCATGACGTTGTAGGCTGGAGTAATTGAAATTCAATACTACAAAATGCAAGGTCATGCACTTAAGGACTAATAACAAAAGCCTCTGCTACAGGCTAAGAGCTCATTTGTTAGAAATGACCGAGGAAGAGAAAAACCTGGGTATATTAGCAAGTCACAGGATAACTATCAACTATCAAAGTAATCCAGTTGAAAAAAGGCCAACGTTAGCAGGAGCAGCATTTCTAGTACAGATAGACAAAAATTAGTGCCATCAAACACATGGAGATATGACCTGGGAATACTATATATAGGTCTGATCAACTCTAAGAGATAAACTGTAACCAAAAATTGGGCTCAAAGATGATGTGGGAGAGGGAGAGAGCTGGTGGCTCTGTGCAATGGGTGGTAGTGAGCAGGTTCACGCAGTGGGGAACTCGCTCCAGATCAAAGACTGTGCCAATACAAGAAAGCTGTAGCACATATAAATTCAGATTAAAATTCAAATATACTTGAAATCGGTAGAGCAATGAAGTGCTCAATTTCTGTCAGTAGTAGGATCTGCTGAGATGGAACGTGACTGAATAATGGAATGAGTTATGTAATACGTACCTATAAGGTCATTTGTAATACAAGAGACCAGGACCTGATAGCCCAGCAAGTCTTTTCCAGCCTTCAGCTTGGTAGGTTTTCTTTTTCTGCAGTCCTCATGAGACCTGCAGTAGCTGCCTTCCCTTCCTGTCCTCCTGAGACAGGGCACACTGAGAAGCGGTGTTGGTGTAACACGACACAGACCTGCATGGCTCCCTGCCCAGTGCTCTCCCAGGACAAACCCGTGAGCCGTCCGTGGCGGCTGCAGCCAGAAGGCTCAGTGCCACGAGGTGCAGACTCCTGCTGTGACCGGGAGGGAAAGGTCCTAATGCAGGAGGAGCCCTCTGCACATGGGATGTGGATGGCGAGAATCCCCACAGCTGAAAAGAAATGTTCACTTCTGCAAAGTGCTTGCAAAGGTGTGAATTGGACCTCTCTGCTGGTTACTTTACATATCTGTGCAGTTTTCAGGTAATTTTTAGCATCGAAACAATTATAAATTGATGTGATTCTGGTCGCTGGTCACAGTATTTTCAGAGTAACACTTTAATGCCACTTTCAGTGTTTCCATTCCTTCTTTATATTTACTGCTATATGTGTGTGCATATATATATACACACACACACTTATTTTTTTTTAATTTTACCACAAGCAGCTCAACTGAAAAGTTGTTAGTGTATAAGATTGGACATGTTTCTGAAGATAATGAACTTCTTACAAAATAATAAGCATTCGTTCTGGGTTGGGTATGAGTATGCAGACCTAATTCCCTTGAGTAAGTCGTGAGTTTTCATGGGATTGAATGTATAAGGAAGTACTGTTCAGAGTAGATGAAGGTTGTAGATTTGAAGTCATGATGTGAAGTTTGACAAACATCTGAAAAATAAAAGTGATTCCTCTGATGCAAGATAATATTAGATGCCAGACACTGTGAAGCATGAATGTGCTGACAAGGTATTCAGTGTAAGGTATGGTTTATATGCCTCCAAAGGCAGTTTGTTAGGAAGTGACTGGGGGGATTAGTGAAAGGATATGGAACATTTTAGCTGTAAGTCACTAGTTCAAATCCTCTCCAGGGCAGACATGAATAAGGACCTAAAGCACTGGAATTGATGGAGTTGGGACTATGGCTGGTCTTAAAGTTATGTATGTGCTTAACAGCTTTGTTGGACTGAGGCTGGGAAGTCAATGTTATTTGTTGGCCCGTGTTAAATAAGTTGATGTCCCTGATTCAATCCCACTAAGTCAGCACCAAAGGATTAAACAGCAATGAAGTGCTTTTGCACATCTGGTGCTTCTCCCACTGGAGCATGGCTGAGTGACAGGCAGGGTAAAGCCGTACCTGCCTTGGGTAGAGAGGATTTTAGTCTCTAGTGCTGTAAATCTGGCACCTGTCACAAGCACTAAAGCTCACATTACATAGGACAAACCTGGAGCTTTGTTTTTTATTTTAAATGTTTTCACAGCTACATCTAATCAATATAGTCTTCTCTGTTGTAGGAAGAAGTAGTAATTAACTTTGTCTAACACAAGCACATGCTCAAGCTGGCATAAAAGTCTGAAGAAGAAGAGGAAAAACAGTTTCACCTAAACTAATCAGTGTCCTTTGCCAAACTCATGCAATTACTGAGATTACAAAAAAATCAATGTAGCATTTTATTACAAAGGAATACTAAGACAGTAACAGAAAGTCCAGAGAGACCCTGGTCAAGCATTCATCAAGGTAACACTTTCAGGATTACATGCATAGAAGTATGTACTCACTGCAGGGCTAAACAGCAATGTCACAGTTTTGTGATTTGCCTCTGGAGAAGGGAAGGAGATCAAGAGCTTTTATCGTGTTCAGGTGCAAGCCACAGGAAATTAGGCTTGCTTTATAGACCATGATTTCCTGACTGCACAACCATAACAATAATTAGAAATCTTGCAGAGGAGATTATATACTGCAAATGTGGTTGTTTACCTTTACATCCCTATTGTAAGATGAGTTTTCCAATGCCATTACCTACCTTGTATATTTTCCCTAGCTGAAACAAGAAAAAAAAGTCTATGTATTGTGAGACTTCATACTTCTAAAGCTGTATGGTTCAAGAAGCCAAATAGCTGTCATGGGGCAATAAAGGCAATTAATTACCATACAATGAGTGGCAAAATCAGCTTATAACTTAATGAAAGTCCAGGAAACATTATCATTTGTATGGAAATGCCACTGAAATGTATCTATCTACACATGTGGATATATATATATCTCACTTGTATCTCAATACCATTTTCTATAGCTTTTTGATTTAAAAGTTCCTGTAGACCAGAGCCACCATAACATCCCAAACTCATGCTGTCCTTGGAAGACAAATCCAGGGACATTAAAAAAAAAAGACAACATAAAAGTCAAAGAAGATATATATATATGAAATTATACTTGGGTTATAAAAAGACTGGGCAGGCAGTGGATTCTAAGGTGATGTTATCTGGTTCTGAAGCATCTGAAAATCTTTTTAGTGACAGCCAGAAATATCACTTAGAAGTGAAGAGATACTAAGCTCTGTCACCTCAAACCTGAAAAGATCGTGCAAATCATTCATAGACAACTGAAAGGTAGAAATTACAAAGGCACATTTCCTGTTCAAGTACTAGCTACCAAAAAAGTTTATTGGTGACCATAACACTCCTGTGTTGTACCTACCACAGATGGGTATTTTCAGATTTTCAACCACTGTGTGGCATTGTGTTTTGAAAATATGCAAATGTGAAATATCTTTCCTGCAGTATATCATGTCCAACAAATTAAGACAACCTGTCATATTCCCATGTGTTACCTTGCAAATTTGCTTTAATTCAGCTGAGCCATTTGATTGTTTTAGAAACACATTGTGCATACTATTTAGACACATGCCACCAGCAATAAGACACTTAAGCATAACTGACAGCTGCCTTGTCATGCAATGGCAAGGTGTGTGTCAGAGACAGACAGTCTTCAACAAACAGAAGTCATCGTATAGAGTAATGATAAGATTTCCACAGAATAAAGGATATAGTCATATTAAAACTCTATCTGATTAGATTAATCAGTGAGTTTGAATTGAAAAGGTAAGGTCTAATAGTTTCCCCTCCTTTGATTAATATTTTGTTAGTTATTTGTCAGCCTTGGGTTTGATATTTCACAATACTGATCTCATTACTCACTATAATTTTCTTGGTTTTAATATTAATTATGAGCTAATCATGATATATATAAGACAGGATTCATCTCACTTTCTTTAATGATCTAATATCTAGACATCCACTCATGTCACCTCAGAGCTCATTATCACTCTCTGGAGGACAATTTAGGCTACCCACTTTAGGTACCATTTCCTCAGGTGAAACAACCTGAATGATGCACTTTGATAGACCCCTAACTTTTAAAGGCCTGAAGTGAGATGAATGCTACCCCTAGGGACAACCCCTTCGTCCTCTGAAGGCAAAGATGAGGTGACCTCTACAAAAATAACTTGTTAGAGTGGTTTGAAGAATAAGGATGAAATAAATACTGGTACCATCCAAATCATTAGGAGTTTTACTACCATCCTCACTGGAGACAGGAGGTCACCCCGAGCCTCTCTATGAAATCAATGCAGTTTATATAAGTTATTTTCTCAACTGGATGACCACTTGTAAAAGATCATCATACACTCCCCGTTTTTCCTGATAACAGCATCAGGCATGAAGAAGAACGTGACTCTTGAATCCATTATATTATCTTGTCATCAAATTTTTGATCCTTTTTTGGCAACAGCAGTTTTCAATGAAGGTGGAAGTTGGGCTGCTAGTGAAATTAACAGTGGCAAGGTCTGAGACCTCCTTGAGCCTAATAGCTTTCATATGCCCTCTATCTGTAAATAAGCATATGTGCACGAAATTAAAACTACACAGAAAAGATATCGAATGCTGCATGACTGGGAGAAAGTGAGAGAAAAGGACAGGGTCTTATAGTAGGTGTTAGTGGTTGACATAAAGGTTAATGCTGGACTTGGCTTGGAATTTAATTGGGGGAGGTGAGAAGAATGCAAATGATACCTTGTGAACTCGTAATGTTTTAGGATGAAATACACAAATAAATACACTCTGCATATTGGGATTACATTTTTGTTTTCTTTTGATGGCTCCCAAAGTATTTGTGTATTCTTCAAAAGCAATAAAATTATTTTCATTTTGGTCAATACTGCAAGATAATAAGCTCAAAAATACCAACTACTGTGATGTACCTGCCTATTCCCTCTGCTGGAAGAGCTCTTTCAGTGACAAATTAAATTAATTCATCTGATTCTCTACTGGATAAGACAAGAAACACTAAAATATGGCCATATTGTTGTAGTGGAGGTGGTAATCTTCAGCTGAGGGACAGTAATGAGCAGGCAGGTCAACTTTTTAACAGTTGCAAGTAGATCCACAAAAGTACTTTGCCCTTGCCTTCAGTTCCCAGAGGAGATTTCCAGCTGTCATACCAGGAAGTCTTGGAAATACTGCACAACCAGGACCCGTTTTCTTGAGAAGCCTTGAAGAGAAGAGTTAAAAGTCACATGAGCAGGACTCTGTTGTGGTGGCTCTGCGTAGAGCACTGTGGAACACTCAGCACCCACAAAGAGCTGTTTAGCTCTTGTGGCTAGGGAAATCATTCCTACTCACGAGGAAATTCATACATCAAATTCATTTTAATGAAAATGTGTAAGTTGGTATTTAAAATTTGTCTCTTATCCGATTGTGTCAGGGGTTTTGTACCAGCAGTTTTGTGTTCCAGGAAAGAAAGAATGAGCATTGCTGCTTATTCAGTTAACCCAAGGCCTGAAGCATGCCTATAATTACTGTTACATGTGTTTTATGGATAGTTCTTTAAGTTATTGTTGTGATTTTTTTTTTTTTTTTGAGTACAGTATGTCCAATCTGGAATAGATTAATTCTTACCTAAAACAGAAAGACAGAGAGGCTAGAAGGGAAGGAAGGATTATCATGCTATCAACACTATTAGTGGTTTTAGTCACTAGATGACATTTGGTATCTAACAGTTTGTTTTAAGTAGAAAGAGAAATTAGTGGTGAAGACAATATTAGTTACAAAAAAATGTACATAATCCTGTTTCCTCAGGCATGACAAATCAGGACACAAATTTCACCATTCACAGTCATTATGTTTTTTATCCAGCTTTCTACTAAAAACCCTTATCCTACATCCTATCTATGCAAGTGTGGCTCGTAGGGCCACAGAGCGATGACCATTCAAGCCGTGCCAGACTCTCTTCGCTGCCTCTGTCTGTGCATTTCTCCTTGCTTTTCAAAATCCAAACACGTGTATTCAGATAAAGCAGATTCCTGAGCCACCTTGCATTTGTCTCCATCTTGGACAGAGTTTTGTGTCTATGTTTTACTCTTTGAGATTTCTATTTCTTCAGCTTCCTTCTTCTATTACAGAGGTTAATGACTTCTTAAAGATATCTTAAATGAAAACTAGTGGTTACACCTAACAGTTACACTGAATTTTAATCCAGGCTATAACAATGTTTTAAGACTTTCTGAAAGCAAGTTTAAAGTTTTACAGGGCTATTAAATGTTAACCTGGCCTTTGACAGCAATAGTGTGGTTTCATCAGCTCACACTGTGAAGAACTAAGGAAGCTGGAGCACAGCATGAACTTCCCATTCCCATTCACATCCACCAATACTCCATTTAGGATTTAAATACTGCTTGCACATTACTGAGAGATCACTGGAAACCCCAGGGGATCCCACCAGCAAACCTGCTGACACCAGCACTTCTTCCCCTGCCCTAAAAAAATGGTAGCAAATGTTTCTGTCTTTCTGATAACCTTGACAGGTTCATTACCCCTCTTCAGTTTGTTAAAACTCAGAATAAAAGTGGTCATATAAAATTCTTAAGCAGACCATTCAATCTTATTCATACTACCTTACAGTACTATGTTAACACACATAATATTGCACCAATATCCTAACATTTTTTCAACTTGAACTGTTGAAATTAAAGCAGAGAGAGATGTATTTGGACATGGTTCATGCCAGTAGAGAATGTTCTCCTAGAATAGTTCTCTGTCAAACCCAGCTTTTAATAGAAGTGGTTGTGGAGCTCCCTTCATCTAGTAAGTTGACAGGTCTGGTGTTAAGTTTCATCCTGTCATGCTTATTTAAAATCCTTCTGCCAAAATAAACCATTCCTTTCAGTCATGGTATTTCCGTTTTGCAAATAATTGTGATCTGTTACCTTACCCATCTTAAGTCTCATTTGGTCAATCTAAATATATCTAGATTTCTTCACCTCTTTCATTGTAAAGCAAGTTTTCCAGTTTTTTTTTCCTCTACCTTGTACTTTTATGAATTATTTACAGTTTATCAGTTTGGCCAAGGGTTTACACAGTTTTTATTAGTGGCATACATAGAAGAGAGGTCCACAAATTGTTTCTATATAAAGGTTTCTATATAAAGTAGAATGAGAATTGTTTGTATGTAATGTATATGGGAGAGATGTTTGTAGTACAAACCATCATGGAAAAGAATTAAATTTTATCCTAATTCAATAATTTATCCCAGAATAGGGAGATAAGATCATTTTCTTGAGTATGATGCAAGAAAAATGTTTATGTCTGTCCAACTCAGTGATTCCCAAACTATAGGTCACAGCTGTGAGCAATTAGAATTAGTAGGTTCATGAGCCCCACGGAAATGCAACAGGCAATGGGGATGGTGGTGGGTGAAAAAAAAAAAAAAAAACCAACAACAAAAAAAAAACCCAAACAAACAAACAAAAAAAAGAAAGAGCTTAGGAATCATTGATCTAACAGACATGCCTTCCAAAACTCAAAGGAGCACTGCCATGAGCAGGGTGTGCTTCTCATGGTTCTCTGTTCCCCACCAAACCCCAGCCTGAGTTAGGGCAGCTCAGAGTCTGGTCCTGCTCCTTCCTGGTGGCTAGAGTACTTGCAGCATCCTTCTGAGCACAGAAAGAGCATGAGAGTCACATCAGCCTTCTTCCACTTCTCACATGCCTTCATCCATGCCATTCTAAGCCTTTTCCTCAGACGTTTCCACTGTAGGCCACAGTAGTCATTATGTAGGAACTACCAACTTTGGACGCTATTCTGTCCAGTTCAGAAAAGGGACAACAGGATAAAAGTAAATGTGACACACAGGATGGACATCAAGTCTCAGAGTGCCTCATCCTAGCTGTTTCTTGGTACACAGAAAAGGATCTTCAGGGCACCTATATCACTTTCCATGATATCCCTTGTGGAATGGGATCTGTGCTGTATGTCAGGTTTATGCCTGTAAAATGGTCCTTTGAGTCCTGCCCAGGTAAATGGTAATGTGCATTCCCTTTTAGTTTTCTATACTTATGATTCATGTGAGCACTGAAATCTATCAAAACCTGATTTGTTTTAATTTTCTCTGAAAAGTAGCAGGGATCTTTGAGAGGAAGGATCCTTCTTACCATTGAGCTCGTGTCCCTTCATAGAGCTATCATAGCTGTACATGAGCTCATATAATCAGGATTTCTCCAAAGAGATCACATTTAGTGCAAGCACACAGACTCCTTACCTTTGTCCTTCTCCTGCTGCCAGACTCTCTCCAAATGTCCTGATGCCTGAGCGTGCACCAGCCCTGACACCCTGTTTTCCTTCTCTCTTTTACAGTCCTTGCCAATGGCTTTGTTTATCTCATGCTGACTCTTGCAGTCTTGCTTTGGTTGTCATTCATGTATTTCATCTTGTCTTTAAAAAATTATGTTATTCTCCTGATATTTTTAATTTTTTTTAAATTTAATTCTTTACCTCCTAGTCATTTTATATGCCAGGTTCATGTTTCTTTTTATTACATTTAAGTTTATATGCAAATCTGCCTCATGCATGTCTTTCTCTTATTTTTTCTTGCCATGCTTAAAAATAATAATTAAAAAAATACTGATACATTATAAGTGGAGTTAGGGGCACTTAGAAAGTGCTGGATGAGAGGAATCATATCCAAAGGGCAGTATCTCTTTGCGGGAGAGATCACATCTGTATTTCCTTATAAGCATTGCCTAGCACCCCACAGACCACTTAAAGCTTGACAAATATTTTCATTTAAATACTTTACAGTGAAAAAACCTACTTGTTCTTAAAATAAAACATTTGTACTCTTATCATGCCCTTATTTGTCCAGATACTTTTAAAAAGTGGGTTTTTTTTGTTTTTCCTCTTTTCCCTGTTTTATTTCATTTTGCTTTCTTTATTTCATTTTTCTTCTGGGTGAATGAATGAATGAAAGAGGTCTGGGATGTTTTCTCACTTTTTCCATTTTCCTTCTGACACTCTGCAAGTTTTCAAAACTTCCTCAACTTTGGAAAAAGTAAAGAGAATATAAGTAAAATGAAACTCAGTAACTGTGTCACTCTATAACTTTTCAAAAAGGTGAAAAAAAAAGTTTAAATCTAACAGAGAGACAGAGTTATAGAATTTCAGTTTTCTGTTCCTTTGCACTTTTCCAGAGCTAAAGAAATTTATAAATTTACAGAGGTGCAAAAAAGCAAAATTAAAAAATAAGGAAGAGGGAGAGTAGACGTCACCACTTTTAATGCATGTCATGTAGAAAGGGAAAGCTGAGGGGCGAAAAGAAAGGGCAAATAAGGGATGAAAAGTCCTATCTGCAGTTATGTAAAGAAAATTGCATCACTTTGTGCACTATAAAGTAAAAAAAAAAAAAAAAAAGAAAATAGAATTTCCACTCATTTTGTTATTCATATATTTTTGTAATAGCTTCAGTCTCCACTATGATCAGCATCTGTGGACCAAATCGAAAGCAGTCTACAAGGTCCCAACTCAGAAAAGTGCATATCCAAACTTATCTTTACATTTACCAGCTTGCAGTCTCTGGCACTCGGTCGGAGGCTGTAAATAGCAGTGAAGCTCGTTTGTGAAGGAGACAGAGCATTCTCAGAGGCTTCGGCTGTGAATGTGCTTCCCTAGGCACTAAATTTAAACAGGAATTTCATCACCCTCTTTGCCAAGAGGAAGACACGTTTCTTTGATGCTGCCATGATTTGTACAAATAACTGTAGGACAGTAAATAGCGCTGCACATATTTTTGCTTCACCTGCCCCCATGAATCTTGCGGTTGGTGCTGGTGGCCCAGCTCCGGCAGCAGGGAGAGGGACCTGCCCCAGCCCCAGCGCAGAGCGTCCCCAGAGGCTCCAGAGCTGCAGCCTGAGAAAGGCACCAGGGACAGACCTCTCTCACTTAGAAAAGCAATCTTGCCAGGAAGGAACTGTATGAATGATGTAACTTTGTGCTAAACACAGTGACCTGGTTGACCTCTCTTTTTTAACTTTTCTGAATTACCAGAAAACCCAGACGCCTGCTTTCCCCCGTGCTTTCTTGCCCAAAGCTGAGCATATTGCATGGCCCCTGCATCGATGTTGGAGGAACTTCCTGTCCCAGCACGGGATTTAATCACCTGCTGTGATTAGGGCTGAATTGCCTGACAACAAGAGCATTTAATCTTCTCAGCAGGGACCTGGGTGGGTGTAGAGTCTGAATCCCACCCCGAAACCATAAAGTCCAAGAGATGCAAACATCTAAATCCCAAAATTATTTTTGGGACAGGCCTCGGGAGGGTGTTCTCAGGTGGGAAGACTGGTTTCCAGAAGCTTGCCCTGTGGCCTGGGGGGTTGGGGGTAGAAATCTCCCCCTTGGACTGCTGGAGCTCGGCCACACTCAGCCTCTGTGCACTGAGCCCTTACAGCCCACAAGTTATTCCCTGCCTCCTGGGACTGGGGGAGTATTTCCACCTCATATTTGAAAAAAACCTCAAAACTATAGCCATATACAGTTCTATAAAAATGATGTATGAAGGTGACTGTACAGAGTTGGATTTATTTCACTTCATTCTGTACACGTTAGCTGTACATCTAAAGGAAGAAATATGAATAAGGGGGTTTTTTTGTTGTTTTTCAGATGACAATGCTTATTGTGTTTACCTGTGAAACTGCAAAGACTGTAGGAGATGATTCAGACTATTGGGTAAATAATGCATGTTTAAGAATATGACTCCGGCTGTCCCTTTTGCTGGTTCTTCATTTTGTTGAATGATTTATTTATAGTATGTCTGTGAATCCAGTCCCTTCTGTGGGTGATGTCATCTTTCTCATGTATTACACATGCTGCACCCCAGGGAAAAAGGCAGCAGTGTGTCTCACCTTCCACTGTTTCTCATTCCTCTTAGATAGTGCATATCATTTATATACATATTTGTTTCAGCTGTCACTGAGGCATCTATTAAAAATACACATTTACAGGAAGAGAGGAAAATTACAGATGCCTGTTCAAGTTTGTTTTCTCTATTACTGATATTTCAGATAGCAGATAAACTGTTCTGTTTGTGTCATTCACTTAAGCCTTGTTTGCAACATATTCCCATAGTACTTTACATGTCTGTTGGCTGACACTTAGCTTTGGAGAGGTTAATCAATCCAAGACTAAATGGTGATAGCAAGAAATAAAGCTAGTAGCAAAAAGACTGGAGAAGACAAACAATCACAAAAAAACCCCATAGCTTCTCCTGCTGCCACTTTCCCAAAGGAAAAGAAGTAGAAAGAAGGGTTGTTAAATATCTGTCTGGATTTCTCAGTAAGAGGTCAATGGTTACATTTTTAAGGTTACTTTATTTGCTTCCTATTCTATTTATTATGTATGTGAAATAAGTAAATCTTGGAATCACATTGCAAAGTTACCAGAAAGGAGAAAGACAAAAAACAACTAAAATATCTTTCTGTATTTTGGAGGCAAACTATTTCTCTACGGTGCACTGGGAAATCCATCCCACACATTAACCTCCCAGCTGAGCAGCTTACAAGCACCTCTAAGGAGGCAAGGAGAAATTCCAGTCACTGCCAACTTTTGTGAGCTGGAAATTGGTGCTCAGCCCCTAGCAGATAAATTATGGTTTCCCTTGGAGAAAATATTTCTTATTTCACTGCCACCCTGCCAGTCCTTACCAGATATTCCTTCTGTTTCAAGGCTTGTCAAAACTTATGATGGACTCAAACTTTTATTTTTTAAATGCAGCTGTAACATATAAGGCATCACATATAGCTAGAACTAAGTGCCTGCTTTAAACCACAGTTCATATAAATTGAAAATAACTTTTATAATAATATATTTATACATGGCACCTCAAGTAGCTGCTTTACATTTCCCACAGAGGGTAAGTTTCTGAATTCCAGGAATCTTTTCTCACAAAATCCTTTTGATATACATAATCTCCAACATCCCTGTTCTCTCATACGCGAAAATGACATTAATATGAATGAGAGTGATTTGTACAGAGAGGAGACTCTCAGAATCAAGATGCATTAAAAGGTTGCTAAAGGAGAATTTAAAACAGACAAAAAAAAAATAATGGAATTATTCAGTGAGTACAGATTTGACTAGACAGTACCCTAATACGAGGTATATAGTAAGTAGTTTCTGATCTTTAATACAATATCCTAAAAAAATGGTTGTTGGACCAACTGGTGAATCTCTCTTTTAAATTTTCTATACCTGAAAATATTTGAGTTAAAGTTGATCAATGTTTTACTTCCTAAATATTCGTAACACTACATATCCATATGTACATAAACACTTCTAATTTTATAAAATCAAAATATATGTAACAGAAAAATGCATGTATCATCACTGAGGAAAAGAGCTAACTAAGCTTCAGATAAATGTATAAGTTTCTGTCTGGGAAGCCTGAATCCATTAGTGAACTCAACTAATAGGTCAAGAAAAGTAATAACCAAATAAATATTTTATTAGCATTTTGTGAAACTTGCTAATGGTTAAGCCTACTAATCCTACACTAGTGGGAATCTTCATTCAATATCAGGTCATTATTCAATAGATATTGTCTCCAAATTCATACAAAGTGACTTTCTGGGCGTGACTGGAGAAAGGTATTTTCACATTAATTGAATTATTTACTCTAGGATACAATGGAAGAAATGTGCTGCTGCTCTATCTCTTTTGCTGGTTAACTGATCATAGGGAATCAAGCAGCTGTATCATGCTGCATCCAAAAAAAAGGTCACACTTATTTTTCACCAGTTTTCATAACTAAGTTTTCTCTTGAAATTACAAAAAATGAAAAAGTTAATGTCAGGCGGGGGGAATATCTCCCAGGCTCAAGGTCTCATTGTCCAAGAGTGCAGTGCGGAGACACAGCCTTCCAAGCACCTCCAGTGGTTTAGGAGAGCAGTTATCTGCAAATGCTAGCATGGATGTGGGATTGCATATCCCTGACCTCACCCCCAAGTTTTACATTTCCAGAGACATCATGTCCTCCCTTTAGGGCCAACTCGCTCACCATGAGAGATGGGTGGAGACTGGGGTGTCCTATATAATGGTTTTAAGCTGAAAGAAGGTAGATTTAGATTAGATATTAGGAAGAAACTTTTTCCTGTGAGAGTGGTGAGGCACTGGAACAGGTTGCCCAGGGAAGCTGTGGATGCCCCATCCCTGGAGGTGTTCAAGGCCAGGCTGGATGAGGCTTTGAGCAACCTGGGCTAGTGGAGGGTGTCCCTGCCCTGGGGGGCTGGAACGAGGTGATCTCTAAGGTCCTTTCCAACCCAAACCATTCTATGATTCTATGATTCTGTATGAAGCTGGGGACGACACCAGGCAGCCACAGCCCATCTTGCTGGCTGGTGCCCTGGCACAGTATGCCAATTAACTAGGACAGATCCTGACAGACCTAGCAGCAGAGGCAGCTCCCCACTGTAAAGGGCACTTTGGAAATTCTCCTGCTGTGGCAGCCCTCTCATTTAAGTGCTAAAAAACAGAGTATAGAGCTCAGTGGGCAACTCTTTGTAGGCAAGTTGTCTTGCCTTTCTCTTTTAACTTTGTTGTTTTTTCCTTTTTTTACACAAGTTGAGCCTACTCTACCCTGTTTTTCCTGCTATCCACAGGAGAGTCTGTGTGTAAGTTCAAACTTAGATGCCATTTATTGTGTGAATAACACCGTTTTACCAGCAGAACACACATAGAGCGAGAAACCATTGAGCATCAGAAAAGGCTTTGAGGTCTGGTGCACTGCAGATGTACCATTTTGTTTCAATACTAGTATAACACCAATGAGTCTGAAACTTGTATCCTTCTTTATGCTTTTCTAGCTTTAGTTTCATCTCTTATCCTTAGCATTTTAAAAAGAAAAAAAAAATCCATGTTTGAAGCAAGGACTTTTGTGATTCGGTAATCACTGAGGTTAGACCATAACACTGTTGTGTGGATCAAGTGAGCATTCCCTTCTCAGGACTCTAAATCAATTTTACTAAATTATGTTAATATTTAAGAAGGAAAAATACTGAGTGACTCCCTCTTATCTAGTCCAGATGGATTGATTTCTTTTCCTAAGAGTGCAGTTTATGAAAATATTGTCTAAACTAACTGTGAGAGTGCTAGAAGAACATACACTGTATGATTCTTATGTATAATTTAAATAGCAATTTCAAGGCTCCGGTTCTACAGCTGTTCAACATATAAAACTCTCACTCAGCTTTGCAGTTGGAGGAGATTCAATAGAAGTGATTCTACAATTGATTTCAGTAGGCGTTTTGACTACAAGGGGAGAACAAAATTGTCCAACAGAATTTGTAAAGTGCTTTTGGATTCTTGGGAGTGAAAGCACTGCAGTGTAAATTATTATCATTTTTATTAGCTGGAGAACTCTCCCCATCCCAAATTTTATAAGATATTTCCCAGTTATAAAAATTTGTAGCCATAGTCTCATTCTGTGGTCCTCCTGTTAAAGATGAGCCCCCATGTAAGCAGGATTTCAAGGGTTGTAGAACTGACACTGCGTATAACAAGAGGCAGTACAAATCAGAGAGGGTTTTAGGGCAGATTCCTTTTTGCTCTGCCTTTGGCCGCATGACTTTTGCATTCCAGTTGCAGACAGTGGTGACAGCTTCTCTCCAAGACTATTCCGTAGATTGAGGTATTCTCCAAAATAATAGGGGCTTTATGGTCAAAGTCCTGCAGAAGTAGGGTTTATAACCTGTAGCTACATCTATGCTAGTAACTTAAACCAGGGTCTGTTCCCTGGATCTGAGGCCAGCTGGCATGATCTGGCCACATCTATGCTATTAAACTCTCTCACTTTCCAAAACAGAGTGGCTGAATCCAAACTGCCTATTGGGAATGATCTTTGGCCCATGCTAATTTCCAAATTGTTCCAGTGATTTTTTGGAAGAGTACTAGCATTCACCAGCCAAAACTGTGTCAGGGATACTTTTCCTAACAATTTAACAATGCAGACAGCTGAGTTTCAGTGCCTGGACTATGTGCTGACTGTTTTAATTTCTTAGTCTAGATGTGCTTTCTATCGCTTCCCTGTGCTTTCTGTATCCTGAGCAAACACTCTACCTACAGGATACTATATCAGTGGAAAGAGTTTGTCATCTGTCATCAGAATAAAACTATGAACTCGCTTGAGGTCTTGAGCAGACAGAAGTGTCTACTGTGAAATCCTGAGTCAGGTGTCAGAGACACCAAACACATCCCATTTTTAAAGTCAAGCTGTAGACAGCTCCTCACCCAGCACAAAGACTGTGTTCAGAAATCTACCATGGACGGCCAGCTGGAGCCAGGTGCCTAACTTCTAGGTACTGCATCACTTGATACACATGCTCTCATGTCAGTACATTTATTAAAAAGGATTTGACTGAAGTTGCAAATGCCTTTTTTTCCTACACTGTTCCTTAGCTTTGCATGACTGATACAGCAGATTTGGTAATGTTTGTTTAATTATATTTGTGCATGAAAGAGAGTGATATACATCAATATTTACATCTGTCCGTTTATACATAAAATACATGCTCACAAAAAGGCTGGAGGGAGAACATGTGTGTAAGAGATTGCCAGAAGGAAAGCAAAGATAAGTATTTTTGAAAATCTATTGCCATAGTCTCCTCAAATGTTTTTAGTATTATAGTAAATACTTTCTAACTGTATGTTACTGTATAGTGTATATATGTATGTTATGCATATATCTTCGCTTGTCTTCCAAATGCATAATAAATTTGTGGAAAAATGCAGTATTTTACATCTGACTGAAAAATATAGTGAAAATATGCAAAAATGTCTATTCACAAAACATCTTCTATGGGGCTGGAGAAGACTCAGGTCACTATGGCTACATCAAAATTCACATTTCAGACAGGCAGTTATCTGAGGGGGCTATTTTTGCTGTTGTTATTTCCCCTTTTACAGGCACTAATACTCTACTATTCTGTTAAGGAGCAATTCACATCAACTTCAGGCAAAATCAGGATGGACAGTTTTAACAGTTTAAGTAGGCAGTTTTCATAAATGTAGTTGACTTCAGATGAATCTTTGTGCCCGCTGAACTATTGTCTTTGATAGTGCCACAGCTGATGGATGACCCCATAGAGCCAAGAAAAGCAAAGCTGATTTTAGGCTACGTGTGTCCATAGCCAAAAAAAAAAGAGATAGTAGTGGAAGTTTCCAAGGTCATAAATGAGTGGAAGGTGGGCACTTCTCAGTGATTTTCTACCCTTTTTCTACCCTTGAAAAGAGAATGAAAGGAAATGCACAGCAGTGATGCTGTCAGGGGAGCAGTTTGGTTCTGATTTCTAAAGACTATGAGCGCTTAAAACTCAATGAACAAGGTGAATGAAATTAGATGAATCAAAGGCAGGCTTTACAGAGATTTAGGGAATATTATTACAATAAGATTATGCAGACAAATGAAGTCTCATCAAGTAAGCTACTTTACAAACAATTAGACACAAAATAGAAGTTCTTAGTCATAGTGCTGACTTGAAAAAAGCAATCTGAGCAAACATAAATTTATTTCAGAGTTTTAACTTGATGCATATTTGGTGTCTTAGAGAAAAAAAATACTTACGCATATGAAATGCCGAAATATCACATTAAAATGAAACTTAATGGAACAATTGTAACTGATATCTAGATTGTCTTTTTTGTTGTGCATTTCTTGGACTGTTGTGCTTGCATGCAGATGGATCCTGCCTCATTCCCGATGTACCCTTCAGTATTTGTTAAAATAATTTGAGAAAGTAAGACTTGTATTTTGAAGTATATGTTAGTCAATTTTCATTTAAGACAATAATAATTTTTTACGTGAATTTCCAGAGTTGCAGAAAAAGTGATCTGTCATAGACACTTTAGCCTATGCAAATGTTGGAGTAATGCCAATAAGTGTAAACGTCAGATTTCAAGGGAAAAGGCCAAGATCATTTTACTCAGACTGTAGTGGGAATTGTCATTTCTGGAGCTGGAGATATTTGTGTGGGTTTTGGGTTTTTTGTTTTACTATTCTAACAAAATTTTAATGGGCTATGAAAATATTATCTTAAAACTTAGGAAACTCCAGGGATAACACTTTGAGTCCAACAGATTAAAATCTTCTGAAGTTCTCAGGACTTTAAAGAATAGATTTTAATGGACACTACATTCCAGCCACTTAGAGTGGTCCAGCAAGCAACCATTTCAATGAAAACACAACTACATCAGTATGTGCTTGTGTTAACTCTGTAATGACCCAACTGTGTTTGGGCATCTCTGTGGGTCTATGTGACCTACGCTCTGTGTTTTCTTGCATTTCTTCTAGGGTTACACCTAACATTCAAACCTGAGAACATATTAATCAAAACTGAAATGTCAAGCAGATGTTTTTCTTCTTTCCCCGAACTATGTGCTTCTACCCTTTCTTTCATGTAAAACTGAACTAACACCCAGGCCGCACAATGCCTCCACAATGACAGTTTTAAGATGTGATAACTTGTGGTTCACCAATCCAAAAATACTTTCAAACACTGGATAGGAAAGATTCACAGTGTTATGCAGGAATTCCGTCTGGAAATAATAAGACCTGTTATAGTGGTACTGAAATTCAACTTTCTAATGCAGTAATTACATTTCTCACTCAGGAGGAACCAAACTGAAGATTTCAGCTAGAGACATTTGAGGTAGTATGGAGATGACCATAGTCTGTTCTAGAAGATTTCTAGTTTGTCTTTGGTTATATACAATGGGACTTTAATAAAGAAATTCTATGGGAATTAAAACAAAACAAAACACCACAGAATACTTTCAGTGTATTGTTTCAAAACTTCTAAAATACCTTAAAAATGCTTTTTGAAACTCTTTTTGATATGTACAGAAAGGATAGTGGTATGATGGCTGTATATAAAGATTTTATTCACCAATTTACAACGACCAGCTTAAACCTCCTATTTTTACTATGTCACGTTCAAACTCTTACTTCACATCAGTTACATATCTCCATTCATACAAAAAAAAAATACTACTACAATAGACTTTATATAGATTGCTTTCAGTGTTCTCAATAGGTTTGATAAGTCAAACAGAAATCATTACTTGTCACCCAAAAAGTGTTTTTTGGAGAAAGGAGCTATTCAGCTAGCTTTGTTCGGAGAAGGAAAGAACAGGAACAATGGGAAGAGCTGTGCTCAGGAGTCATACAAAATTATCTGGAACCTTTTATTTAGTGAATTGACTCTTCACAGGTTTAAAGGCTTGTTTCAGTTACAGCTGAAGTTGATTAGAATTTTTCTATTATGTCCTGGATATTAGGAGTAATCAACAACCACTTGGTGGGAAGGAAGGTATTATGATATTTTTGTCCCTATGTAAACTTGCAAAAAGTGTAGACCTGAAATAGGAGCAAGAGAGAGATGTGCCTTGTATACTTTTTGGAATGTGGGAATATGCCTACCGGCAGGATCTAAAACATTAATTTTGGTGATAGATGGCTTGTGTTAATTGCAAATTTCAAATTTGTAACAATATAACTCCATAATTTCTATAAAACAATATTTAATATACAACAAACTTTCACCACATAAACACATTAAAAACACCTTTTTATAGTTCCAAGAATTGATTACAGGGTTCTCATAAAAACATTTTCATAACTAGAATCTTAATACAGAATGTTTTTTTTTTCTATGCCAAAATACATTTAGATGGTAAATTGTTTGTAGAAAAAGATACAGAGATAAATGGGGTTTGCTGGCATGTAATCCATCTTATTTCATTCTTTCATCGTCAACTTTAAAACAATATCTAAAATGTTTATCATAAAATACTTCATTGTTTTACCCAGAGTCTTAACCAGAAAAAGGAAAAAAAAAAAAAAAAGCAAGTAAATTGGCTTATTCTCTGTTTCACTGTCTCTCAGGCATGCCCAGAACAGCACTTACCCTCTGTACACACTACCTTGACCATAGCTATCTGGTGAGGGTTTTTCTGAAAGACATAACGTTCCCACTGACTTTAAGCTTTGGGTGCCCACAGAATGAAAAGTGGATTCAGTGTAATAGCTGAACTGCATTTACCAAATGCTGGAAAAAAAATCCACGTAAAAACACATAGGAAGATTGATCACACAATTTTATTAGAGTCTTTTGAACAATTGCATTATGTTGTTCCTTTATTTAAAAACTCTTGCAAAAAAAGACATCGGAGTGGACTGGTTTCAACCCTGAGCATTAACACTGCATATCAAGTACTGTAGTAAAGAAGCTGGTTAAGTTTGTAGCACTAGCACAAGTCACTGATATTAATCCTCTAGGTGATCAGGTTTTTACAAAAAAAATACATAGTTTTCAATAAATAATGCTTAATTTTACAACTTTGATACAGCAATGTCATACACTGTTTTGACACATACTAAACTCTGCATGCTATATAGTCTACTAGAAGACAAAACTTTGCCATGCATTTTCTTTTCCTAGTGCTAGAAAACACTTTGTCCTCCAGTGCATTGCCTCAAGCAGCCTTACCATCTTCCTTCTCTCACAGCAATAGGCCGTGCACTGGCATGCAAAAACCTCAAGAAAAGGTTTCCCCCCCACCATCACTCAGACTTCTAAACAAAAGTACTTTTCAGCTTTTCCCCCCAAGACCTGGAGTGGCTATGAAAACTAATTTCATGTGGCCTTGAAAAGTCTTTGAAATTACATATTTTAAAAGTGTCATGCTTGAAAAACTGCTCTAAAACATTCAATTTCCCCCACCTGTGGCCATCATGCAACATCATTGAAATGTTGTAACCATCAAAAGTCCCACACTGGAAAACAGGCCTCCATTTTAAAACAGCCCACCAACAAAATAAAAGGAAAGAAGAAAGAAAGTATCACAGCATTTATGTAAAGACTCCAAAACGCCAACATATGTACAAGAGCAAAACCAGATACAAATTGTAAATGAACTAACAATGGCATATAACTCTTCTCCCTGGCTTAGCCAGGAGTTGAGGCAAGTTAGTTTTGGAGATAAGCAGGATGATGGAAACAAAAACAAATTGTGACAATGGGAGTTCCTGGATTAATCATTATTATTTGATCAAATTTCTTCAAGCGGTAAATTGCTGTCTTGATTTTCTTGGAAGTGGGAATTACCAAAATCTAAAGCCCTAATTAATGACATGTAATTCTAAATCAAACCTGCTTCTGAGTATTCGCAAGTCTTAGAAGTCTGGCACCCTTGCGCTTTTTCATCCTGCAAGATTGCACTTCACAGAAAATCCAGATGTTGTAACTAACCACAAAAAGAAGAAACTTGATTAATTAATAAGGATTGAAACCTCCATTCTCACACTTCCAGGTTGTTGTTCATCATTGAAAACCATTCACCCCTTCTTATCCATATTGCTTTAGGGGTTTCCTTGTATCTACAGAAGTCATTCCTTTGAAATTGCTGTCAATCACAATTTTCTAAGAGTTTTTAAAATATTCCTATCTTTGCACTGGCATAAGTATTGGGTTTCCTAAGAGAATCTCAACCCAAAGAAGGTATTACTTTTATACATGAAATATTATGAACTTTTGTTTCCCTTTTTGTAAGTCTTTCTACACTTTCTGCACATTTGTGCTTTATATTGAATATAAAAATAGGTCTTTAAAACTCTATTTACTTTAAACTCACTAAAAAACTACTTGCTTGTGAAATTCTCTTACAAATTCACTGCATCCATGTAGAGAAGATAAAACTAATTAGGCAGTTAATTGGTATAGGTAGTGTGCAAAAAAAAAAATTAAGAAACACAAAAACAATCACAGCCTTCGATGTGGGTGAGGGTAAAGGAAACAAATCAAAGGAATACAACTGTATAGTAGGGGAAATGTAAGGCAACTCGTCGTATTAAGTTTTTGTTATTTTTTTTCCTGGCTATGCTTACAAATGGTTAGGAGGAACTAAGACACCTATCCTGCCAGCAGCCCTTGAGGCAAAAACTCCCATTAAGCTCAATGAGAATTTTTTATTTTTTTTTTTAACCAGTGCAGGTTTAAGGCCTTACTAGGCAACGATTGTGAAGATGTAAAAAGGAACTTCATGAGCTGTGCTGAGTATCAAACACCTAAAAATTTATATGGCCCTGACTTTGACCCCACACCAGTTTACCTTGGTGTAACAACAGAGTTGCACTTTCCTCAAACAGGCATGAGTGAAGGATCAGACTGCACACATGCAAATCACATTCAGTAGACTTGAAGAAGTTTCATGTAAACGACAGTGAATGCCTAAAAAGCATGTAGCACTTAAAGGAGCTTGGAATGAATCTTTCTACCACATTTGCAAAAGACTGCACTTAAAGGATGAAAGTATTTCTTAGTTGCAGTTCTTTTAAAAGGAAGAGAGGAGAAACAAAAAACAACAAAAGGGAAAAAAATGGTAAGGTTACAAAAGTGTTCACTTTAAAATTAAAAAGAATCAGCATGTTTGGTTAGGTTTTACATTGAGATGACATCCTTAGTTTTACAAAGTAAATTGTCTTTCCACATAAAAAAGCTATTTTTTCTCCCTTCTATTACTGTGTCCTATTACCCTTAGAGTAGTACTGTACAGAAACAAATGCAAAGAATGTGGAGAAAAAGGCCACAGGAGATACTAAGCATGCAACAGGACTGCTCTAACATGTCAACAAGGATTCCAATGTACACTAAAAAATAAAAGGAAGCAGAAGGTATGAATATTATTAGATATGACAAAAGCAAAAAAATGTGAGTAGCTTAGCAGATGCTATTTTTTTACAATTAGAAGATTGTTTTCTACTCTCACTGAAATCAGCAGGAGCTTAGGCATTCAACAGCATCAAACTTCATTCCTAACAGAGTAGTGGCTTAAACAGAACACTACCTAAATTTTCCCTTGAGCAATATGCAACAACAAACTCTGAAATAAAAGGAACTCAACTGTCTGGACAAAAATTTTTTTCCCTGCACCATATACCTTCACTCAAAATACTCCTCTGATATAGTATTGTATAACTCCCATCTAGAAGAAAGAGAAGATGTACTTCTGAGTGGGCATTATATTGTTTGACTAAAGTAGACCTGTTGCTCTTTTAAAATATGCCTGACTGCTCTATACTTGGATCAGTTATCCTTGACTAATATTTTAAATGGTAATTTTAAATACAGCTTCTGAAAATATATGCAAGTCAAAACTTTTGCAGGCTGAGACACAGACCTTACTATAATGCAAACTAAATGCAGCCTATATTTTACCATAATCGTTCATAACTCATTGAACATCTGTAAAGCACAAATGTTTAATGACACTGCCTATTATCATTTTAATAAACAAGGATGCATATCAGAAGATAGGGACTGGAAGAACAAGTCCCCATACTGTCATGATAGCTTGAGGAATTACTAAGAGAATTTTGGCTCAGTTTTAAGACTTAGAACCTGATCAATTTACTCCATCACCCTAGCCCAAGAACGGATTTTCGATAGCAGGATAGTGAATGGCTAGGCTAGAGCACTTCAGTGTATCTATTTTCTTTCACTCTTTTGCCTTAGAAGAGATAAATGTCATTTGTTTTCAATCTGATTTCTAAGTTATTACATGGAGAACACACTAATCATTTGAGACCAAAAACTGAAAATTCAAGAAACTCTGTTTTATTAAGGACTATCCATTGCCAAGGATATCTTGTATATTGTAATTAAGTTTGTTTTAAAACACAGTTTCTCATAAAGAATTATCACAATGCAAGACATAAATCTGAGTTCCCAGATATGCTATATCTCTTTTCTGATAGCAAAGATTTAGGCCAAACAACTTTTATTTAGAATCATGAGTGTTTTATTATTATTATTATTAGAAAGAGATCAGAATATATTAATCATTTTACTACCAGTTTAACTAACCTAAAGTAAGATATCTCACCACTTAAATGCCTAAGAGTTGTCTTTGATTAAACATAACATGCATGCAGGTTTTAATGTTATGTTTTATTATGCCTTACAAATGTGTATGCAGGATTTTCATTTCAGCAAGTCTGAAAGCCTGTAGCAGTGGTTGCCACCAAAATACCAGCACAGTGAATTGTCCCTGTAAACAGCTGGATCACTAATTAGTGGAGAAGAAAAAAAAAAAAAAAAAAAAAAGATAATTTACCAATGCCTATCAGAGAAAAAGTAAACTTCTTAAGAAACAAACTTCCACCTTGTGAGTCTGTTTATTGCCATCAACAGTTATTTCAGAGTGCACAACTGAAATCTGATGGCTCCTAAAGTAAAAAAAAAAAAAAATAAAAGCACACTGACAAAGTCTGCTCACCTACAGCAGAAGCTCGTAGCCCCCTTCCTTCCC